>NC_034413.1:4769935-4827146 GCF_002078875.1 Numida meleagris | reverse complement strand
GGGAGGGTGGGACTTCACAGATAACATTTGGTTTTCTGAATTTAATGATTTTTCAGAATTCCTGTTTTCTTGTCATTCCTAACTGAAGTTCCCCTTTCTGGCCTCTTTCTTTCTCTCCCCTCATTCTTTCAGCAGTTGGGATGGAGACCCTATTACACCTTGAGTTGCTGACTCAGTAAATCAAAAAAGACTTTGGCAACATCTGCTTGTGATCCTGTAACCAGATCAACAGCCTTTGAGCCAGCACCGGGATATGAAATGAAGGTCGGGAGCACAAGGCATTAGCCAATACTATTCTCATCAGCTCCAGTTTTCTCTGAAGTGTTTTATCCATACTCCAAACTGGATTGAGCCAAAAAGGGAGTGCTAGCTTTAAGGCATACATGGTATATACTTAATAAAAGGAAGCTTTCAAGCGAGGAATGTATGAGATAATGCAATCCAAGAGCAAGAGAAACTCATGCTTCAACAAGTTATACACATTTTAGTGTCTGTAGCTGATAGCCTGCCTCTACTTGTCAATGCTAATTATCTCCTGCTAAGAGAATGTTCAGCTCTTAGTGATCAAGAGATTCAGTGCTTAAATGAAAAACTCCTTAGCAGCCAGCTAATACATTTCCAAATCTACGTGACTTAGTGAGTCAGCATGTAGACATGTCTATTGAGGTTGGTGTGCAGTCTCCAGCTGGATAGCATGAGTGTGACAAGGGAGGAAAAACTAGACTAAGAACAAGACACCTATCAAATCACAGAGCCAAACCAACATAATGTGTGATAATATCTTTGTCATTTGGCGTCCTGAAGTAAAAGAAAGAAAAAATGCCAAGGCAGATTTTGTAACCTAGACCAGCCAAGGCTTTTTTAAAGAAAGACACACACATGCTAAGAACAGCATAGGTTGATTGTCCAAGGGCAGCAGAGTAAGGGGCTAGCTTCTCACGGTCTCCCACAGTATAATTTTCTGTCTGCATTAAATATGTTCACTGTCTGTATAAAGTACATTTTCTCGTGCAGCTGAAAAGACATTGCTTTTTGAGTCTCAGCTGACATCCAGGCATTGTGCTGTGTGCAGCCATAAACTGCTCCGTGCGGATTAGACATCTCAACGGCTAAATCTTTGTTAAGAGGGAAAAAGCATGTTCCCGAGCTAGTGGAAAGAACGAAGGTGAAAAACATTTCCTGCTTCTATAAAATATGCATTTGAAAATACAATATTTCATTACAATGGTCATTTGGAAGCTGCAGCTGGGTTTTGTGCAGTCTGGTGTTGGAAACTCTCCGGGTGGAGACAGCACGGCCTCTGGGGCAGCCTGCTCCTCTGGCCTTATGAGGAAAAGCTTTGGTACTGGCCTGTTATGGCACTTGACTCTGGTTATTTGAAATTGTGAGACAAATGTAAGCACCAGTGGCCTTTGACACTCCTCCATTTCTGTGAGAAGATGTGGCCCTCCACCATCTGTCTTTGGAGGCAGTGCTTTGTTACTGGACGGTTCCCTGTTCTGGGAGAGGATTTATCCAACCTCTTCTGATGGAAATATTCCATCTAATAATAAGTATTTCTGGGAGGTAAAGCGAGTAGTTGCCTGGACTCTTGGTGAAGACAGCAGACAGGAATTCTTGCTGGTGTTCTACTTTGCAGTATTTCACAGGGGGTCTTACCTGGCAGGGTGCTCTGCTGCTGCCTGTTTGATGTGTCCATTGAGTAGGCTGGGATAAAGGAGTAGCTGATTTGTGGTGCCAGATCTGTAGTCTAGTCCATGTCTAAACTCCAGGAGCTTTCCTGAGGGCTTCGGTTGCCTTTACCATTGCAGATTGGGGTTTTAGAGGCTGTAAACATGCACTTCCCACGGGCTACCTGCTGAGAGCTTCAGACTTGGCCATGGACATCACTGTCTGATCTGCACTGGGGATAGCAGAGGAGAATTTTGAGTTTTTTTCACCTCCCAGGCAGCAGTGGTGTGACAAAGAACTGAAACTGTGCTCAACCTGAGTTTTAACTTCAAATGCTGAAAACAGCTGAATAGCAGCAAAAGCATACTCTGGAGTAGCAGTATGTAGAGCCTTCAGTGTTAGGCATGCAGTCATCTGATGTTTCATTAGGACTCCTCACACACTCCAATTTCAGCACTTGTTTAACTGTTTGGCTGACCAAAGCCAAGAACTCCAAATACTGAATGATCACATCTCATGTTGGTACCTGTAAAAGTATGTACATATTATTGATGCTGGATGCCTGGAAGTAATTTGAGCTCCGTTGATAAATCCCTGGGGGTTGTTTTCTCTCCTTCCTTCTCTCTTTCTTCTTTTAGAATTTATCTTCATGGATTATATACAAATACCAGTACCTATTTGTTGGTGGAAATATGGGAGGCAGAAATTCTGAGTTTCTTTGCTTGTTGACACTGACCTCTTTTGTGGCCTTAGGAATGGCATGTATGTATGCAAAACATGGCAGAAGTATTAACACCTACGAGTCATTAGGCCTTATGGCTGTTGATTAAGAAATCCTTTGAAGAGGTATTTTTTAATATAGAGGACCACAATGTGATGGTATAGTTTGAAGATTTTTATTATTGTTTACACGTTGACACTAAAATAATGGTTTCATTTTCTGACCCGAAGAAAAACTGTTGAAAAAATCTAAACGTTTGCCAAAAAATGAATGTCTGTGTTTATGATGGATCTTATCTGTAAAGATTAACCAGGTAGGAAATGGAGACTGTTTGAAAAACTTTTTTTTCCATAGAAAATGCAATTGAAAATGTAAAATTTTAATTGTAAAGCATATAGGGAAAGAAAAGCAGATTCTAAAAATGTGAACTCAGGAATGGCCTTTACCTTTGTGATCTTGTTACTACGGATGAGACTGTTCACATGAATGAAGGCTGCAAGATTGGACCCACAGTAAATACTTGATTTAGTGGGATAATATTCTGAGTGCTTTGACATGCAATTCAGGATACTCTAAAACATATTCATAATTCACTGGAAGTGTTTGCCCTTCCCAGGTTATTCGTCTTTCTCTATTGGTTATATCTGATACATATTTATTCTAGTTTGCAATAATGCTGTGTGTAACACAGGTATTTCCCATTCATTTTGAGCTCTTTCAGGTTAAATAACCATAGTTTAGAACATGGTTAAAAAAAAAAAAAAGAAAGAAAAAATCAAACCTTTTCAATTTCATTAATCATAAAGAAAGCACTAAAAACTCAGGATAACAAAGTGAAATAAAATACAGAAGTTTAGTCTGAACTTTGACATGGATTCTGATATGTTCACATTTCTATTTCCAAAAAAGTCATTTGGGAGACTCTCATGGCAAAAAGTTACATAAGTAAAATGATATTTAGATGGAATTTACAGAGCTATACCAGAAACACTGATATGGAGATCTTGTTTATCTTGTTTTTGTTCTTGTATATTTTCCAGGTTCTGAAACAAGCACACAGTGCCTGGTCCCCATAGAGCTCTTGCCTCCTTCTGCACCCGCTCTAGTTTGGACTGTTTCATTCACAATCTGCTGTTGCCTTTTCCATGAGAGACTTATGGCTACTGCATCAGCATGGAGGTGGGTGACCAGCTCTTCCTTGCCTCCTTAACTCCCACCTCTCCCAGGACTGTGCTGCTCAATCCAGGCCCTTGACTTTTCTGTGCAGAGGTAGCTTCAACAGCAGAGATGGGTGATGAGTTATGCAGCCACGACTATGGAGCTAGAAGCCAACGGGGGTCAGCCAGGCATGTGCTCGTAAGACTTTGGTGGTACTGCTTTGGACCCCATCACTTTTGTTTCTGTCAGTTGGTCATCTCTCTTAGACTCTTCCAAAAGATGCAGCATGTTTGTTAACAAGGGGATAGATGCTTTACAAAGATCTCTGCGCTACGCAATTCGTCATTCACTAAGGACCTCATTTGTGCAGATACGTCTCCTAAATGGTGCACTTGGCATCAGGAATAGTCCTGCTGAAACATCTCATCAGTGAGCATACATATTTATAGTTTACAATAGCATATTTGCATGAACTAGTTGCTGCTTGGCTTCCCAAAAAAATGTTTAAGAAATTGCTTCTCTACCGATCCATGTTATGATACTCAACACTTCTTCAAAACATATTTAAATTTCCATCTAAAGCAGACTGGCTCTACAGAGAGCTGCCTTAGGGTTGGTGTTGCACTGTTATGCCCAGCCAGCACTTCTGTATGTGTGCATATGATGGATGTACTTGGGATCAGATGGTGCTGCTTTAGATTGAACCTGAGCTTTGTGTATTTCAGCAGAATTCTCAAAGCAACGAGGAGCTTGATGTGAAGGACAGGGGGAGGGCACAGCATCAGGCCCTTTCCTCTTTCCTACAGATACCTCCAAAGATTTATTTTATTTTGGCTATAATGGTGCAAACAAATTCACCGCTCATGTAGGTTGAGATCTTACCAGACAAGCTTTAGTACAAAGTGCATTTTCCATTCAAGCTGTGAACCCTTGGAAACAGAGGCTTATAAGGACATTGCTGACAGAATGTTTAGCATTGCAGCAGAGTTGATGCCAGCACGGTTGGCTAAAATAATCTTGTTTTTAAGGTAAAGATTTGGATCTGTTTTTACACAATTATGTCTTAAAAATAGAGGGAAAGCATTTCTTAGGATGACTCATAGAAGTGCTTTAAAAATGCTATTAAGATTTAAGGCATAATGTAGATCCTATAAATCTACTCCGCATTCTTTCACTGGGAATGAGTGACTTTTATGAAAACTAGGGATTATAAATCAAGAGCCTAAATAAGGGTGGTTTTTTTGACATGTAAATATAGATTATACATCAGCTGAGCCCTGCCTTGACAGCCTTGTGTTTCCACCAGGGGCAAACAAAGTGAGCATTATTCTCCTGAGCACCAGTTTTACCTCATAAAAGCCAGTTAGCAAAAACGTAGGGAAACACTGCTGCTGGGAGAATGTGGTCAATGATTTGAGAAGGGGAAACTTTCTGCTGTCTTGCTCAGTCCTGCTTTTCCATCTCCCTGTTCATTGGTCTGCTGTGCAGGACTGTGTGTTTTCATGGCAGTACCCATGCCAAGCTACCCTTCAAAACCACGAAACGTCCTTAGGAAATGCCGACAGCATTCCATCACGATACTGCAAGTATATCTGACCATTTGGCCTCGTCCTAATTTGTTTTTTTTGCATCATATCCTGTCCCCCACCCCACAATTCTTGGGTGAGATCTGGTTCAGCAGTGCCCTCCAGCCCCCAGCCCCTACCTGCAGCCCAGGCTTGCAGCATCGGCTTGCTCAGCCTTATCTGCCCTATGCTTCTATATTTAAACAAGGAGGGCTCCTGTTGGCTGAACTTATATAAAACATCGCTTGCCTGGATGGCCGACTTGTAAAGAAAGGGCATCTATCACTTTCATGCGGCATTTCAAAGAAGGAGGCATTTAATAACACCGTAAGACAAAGAAGGGAGTCTGTCTTAATGCACAACCAGCCAGCTAATGATTAACTTCTCAGTACTTAATTGGTTTGTGGCAGAAAAAAACAGCACTGAGGTACTGCTAAGGAGCTTGTGGTACTAAAGGGATACCAAAAACACAGGCAGTTGGTGTAAAATAGGATGTAATACAGTTCAAAAAAGTGCGTATCTATCATACTTGCAAGTGCTATATGTATTTAAATGCAGGAGGGAACACTGGGCCTCGTGTGTGCGTTGGTTTCCATAGAGTAATACTCTTTTTGCTCTTAATTTCTACTTCTTGGAGAACTAAGAATTTTGCTTACCTTCCTTCTAACTACTCCAGAAGTTGTAGATAAACCCTTCTTCTTCCATTTATGGATGGTTTGGGTAATTCCTAGCCAAAACAAGAGGCAATAAAATCCTCTGCGATGTTTTTAACATAATCCAAAAGCACTTCACAAACATAGGCTTAAACTAGGGAAAAAAGCAAAACAAAACAGGAAACTGGTATGGCAGGTGTGACTGTTTCATTTATAGTGATTTTATCCTTTTTCTAAGAATGAAGTTTACATAAAGCAGCTCTCCAGTTGCCTCTCTTTATGGGAAATAGAAATAGATGTAATCTTTTCCTTTCTTTTGGCAAAAAATTATTCCATTTTTTTAGTGTGTTTCACATCTACCTTGCTAGGCCATAGCACTCCATACAGTGCAATAGCACAATAACAGCCTGTTGCATGGAATTCAGCGTATATATACCTCAATACTATCCCTGAGGACAGTCTGAGGAGCCATCAGAAAGACAGGAAAATAGTGCGCAGGGAAAGATTTATGTTTTCTTTTAGCTGAGATTGCAACTTTCATAGTTACAAAACCTGCGCTTTTTTTTATTCTCATCTATGAGTCATATTTTTGCTGAAAAAAACAGGTACCTTATGCGGCTGGTTTGTTTTTAGGGATGAATATTGCAAATGAGGAAGAACAGGATGTGCTGACAGTCAGTTGAAAGACCCAGTGTTGACTCCTCTTGAGGATTGTTGTTATAGGCACTTTCAGTTGGAACTGTAAAAGTGAGACAGTTGCAAGAAATGCATATATTTTTATGTCAACTGTAGGAAACTGCACACAGTACCTTTGTGGCTGCTGCGGTTCATAACAGCAGCAACACTCAGTGTGCATCTTACCAAGTAGCCATGATCCTGAAAATGGTTCAGCAAAGCACCGTCCCCGTTGCCATTGGAACTGCCGCGTGGCTCTGGCCTGCTTACATTTTGGCCTAAATTTCTTAAAAGGTGTTTGAACTTTTGTGAACCCAAAAAGCCTGTGCTCACGACATGGGGCTGTGATTATTAAACACTTTTTCAATGTCTCTAACAGCTTTCACCCAAAGACCTTAGGACACTTGAATGCACTCATGATTAACTGCACTCTCTGCACTCTGTCCCAGTAGAAAACACCTGGGAAAGCCATGTCAGCTCTGAATATACTTTCCCAACATGAGGACACAGCGGAGCGGGACCTGGACCAAAATCTAGTTTAAAATACTTCAGACGCTGAAGCGGTTCTGCTTTCCAGCTCTGCGTTTTGAGTGGCCCTTTTCTTCACTGTGATTTAAATCGTTAAAACCACTTCCAAACTCCAGACAAAACACAGAGACAGCACAGCTCACCACCAATTTTTTCTGATGATTATACAGTGAGATGAAGTATGGGTGTATGATTTGAAGACATGGTTTCCCCTGTTTTCTTTTCCCGTTGCAGGATTTTAGAGGAGGAGGAGGAGAAGGAAAGAAAGAAACCTTCCTACTGCAGCATACTGTGTAGAAAAATGCATTGAAGAGTGAGCTCTGACCGTGTTAAGGTGACAGCGATCAGGTAGATGTCCCCCATAACACACAGTCAATCACTTCATAGAATCACAGAATTAGCTAGGTTGGAAAAGACCTACAAGATCATCCAGTCCAACCATTCAACTTCCATTGACCCCAGTAGAGAGCTGGCGCTGGGCACAGTGCTCGTGTTTGCTCTGGGGATGTTCTGCAGCACTAAGGGACACGGTTTGGTGGTGGCACTTGGTAGGTGAGGTTGATGGTTGGGCTTTGATGATCTCGAAGGTCTTTTCCAACCAAAATGCTTCTATGATTTTATGAGTCTATCAAGAGGCCCTTGCCAGCCTCTTGAAAAGAGAGCTGCATCAGTCACTCCACACCACAGGTGGTGTTTAGATAGCGATTGCTTTCTTTTTAAAAGAAAAAAAAAGTCATGTTTGTGCTGTAGCCCAAGCTGCAGCTGATTTTGCTGTCTATGTAACTGGATTTTTTTTGTTTGAATATCTCTGAAAGCAACTAACCATGCTGCTGCTAGAAAGCCTACTTCATTCTTTCAGTATTTAGGACACGGCTAAGCATAAAACCACAGAGTTGCACGGCCAGAGCTTTCTGCCAGCTCTCTTACGTGACTGGGATTTTATAGCGATATCACACCTAGGTGTGACTGACGATTCATAAAGATCCAGAAGTTAGAGGTGGAAAAGATTGCTAGGTCACCAGCTCCATTTCCCTGCCAGGGTGGGATATGCTGCAGGTGTTTCTGCTCTGAGACTCGCAGTGCTGTGCCACTGCTGGCTGTCATTAATTATTGTCCTTGGGAGCCCAGGACTAACTCCTGTGGTTCTGAGCACTGCCTTCCTACAGCAGTGAGAGTCCCATTGCTCAGTTCTTCCCACACTTGGGACATCACCATTTGAAACATGATCTCTTGTGATCTCTTGTCCAGAAGAATGGAGGACAATAAAGCACATGGATTAATTTGTTATATACACATGGCTGGTGAGGGAGCTGTACCCACTCTAAGTGATCTCTAAGTGATACCATAGTCTGTCCTTGCCTATTTTTAAACCAGGAAGCACTTTCCTTTTGCTATAGGGAAGTTCATTCACAGTTAAGTGTTCTCTTCCCCTCCTTAGGAGCTGACTGCTAGACAAGTCACTGGAGTTTTCTATTATAATGTTTTCTGCAACGGATGTTTCAAGCTATTCATTACTAGCTAGATCTTACATTTTGCTTGTACTTGTAGAAGTGGGTACACTGTGTTTTTTGGCTTTTTTTTTTTTTTCTTTTTCTATTTTCAAGTAAGAATGAAATTCTTTTACTATTTTATGAGAGTCTTAATGCATCTGACACAAAGAAAATAGAATTAAAGCAAATAGTAGTTCCCTTTTTACCACAATATGAAATCCTGTTTGCTCTCTGACTGCACATCAACTGTTGACATTAACTAGCAGATATGCCACTTCCATGCCAGGGTTTCATTCTTGGAACATGAGATCAGGCTGATTCTGTGAAAATAAATATGAAAGAAAACATGCTCAGTGAAGGGCTCAGCTCATAAAGGCGCAGTGCTAAGGAATCTGGGCAGCCACCTCCACCCCCTCTGAGCTCGCTCTGCTCACAGCTCACACTTCCCAAGGTTTGCACTGCAGTCGTATTTTTTTCATGTAGCTAGTATGACCCCATTTTTGTTTAGTTATACAGCTTCAGTTTCCAGTTCACCCCAACCCAGCGCTGTATGTTGAATGAGCTCTTTTCTAGATACTGCAAGTATCAGTTCTTGGACTATTTTTCAGCCGCTTCTGTTCCGCAATAACCTGGCACTTCCTCAGTTTGCTTTGTTACAAACCTTGAGACTTGTGTTTTTGTAAAGCATTTTTTCCTTCTCTTTGTCAGCTTCCTTCAGTTTCAGACATGACCCTACAATGAGACCCAGCATGCTGTCAGCCTACTCTTTCTGCACAGTGGCATACAGTCTCCTTGCCTGATATTTGGAAGATTTATCTATTGGATATAGAATCATAGAATCCTGAGAGTTGGAAGGGACCTTTAAAGGCCATCTAGTCCAACTCTCCTGCAATGAACAGAGACATCCAACGCTAGATCAGGTTGCCTAGGGCCTGATCCAGACTGGCATTGGAAGTCTCCAGGGACGGGGCATCAACCACATCTCTGGGCAACCTGTTCCAGTGCCTCACCACCCTCACTGTAAAAGAAGTTATAAGAAGCTATTGCATTAACAGAAAACTCACAGCATTTCTTCTGGGCTGGCAGTCTTGGCTATGGAGCACCACTTGGCTCTGTTTGAGGAAAGTCATCGCCAAATTCAGCCTTTAGCTGTAGGTGGGACAACAGCAGCCAAGTTCATCCAACCTTTGTTATCACCTTTGAACACATCCAGTCTGATGAAATGGACCCATTTTCTACTCTCCCTTTCTCTTCTGTCCAGCCTCTGCCCAAAGAGACATAATCAATGTCAATACTGTATGTGTTATGCATGTGTGTATCTGCTCCATCCTTTCTCTGAAGATTTCCCAAACTCAGGCCTACCCTTTTCTGCAGGCAGTCCCTCCTTCGTTTGGTGACACTCTGAGTGCTCTGTGAACCTACTCCTTTCAGGATCAAGGCTGAGGAAAGACCAGATGAAAACAGGTAAGTGAGTAACTGTCTAAAGGAAGAAAAAGGATAGGGAAATTCTCTTCCCTGGGATTGCATTTAAAGCTGAATAGGGAGTCCTGGGTTGAAAGGTTAGAAGGAGAAATTATTTTTGTTTCTGGTGGAGTTCTTGTTGGAGGAAAGTGTTGAAATGAGAGAGCTTTGGTGTTAAGGACGTTTCTATGATCAAGTACGTGGTAGCTGAGAATTTGCTTTAAATAATTTCAATAAAGCTGGTGAGCAGGGAAATTAATTTCCTTTCACAATGATGTGGTGGAAAGGCAAAACCTTGGGTTACACCTCAAACAAAAGGAAAGGTAAATGCTTTGCATTAAATTCCTTGTGCATTTCCTAGTTTTACAGACAGCTTTGAAATTTATAGTGTAGAGGCAGTGGTTGGAAGTACAAGCTCACCTTGCCTGACCTCCCACACAACACCAGCCTTTGAATCTGACCCTGTAATTTCTGCATCAAGCACCTCTCTCAGTTTGAGCTACAACATGTCTCTTAGATATCCATCTAGTCTTTACTGGGAGACTGCAAATAAAGGAAATCCATCACTTCCGTAGGTAGCTGTGTTTAAATCACTAAGATAAGCCTGCATATCTCAGGCTTTTCCCGAGGACAAGACAGCAACAAGAATTTGCAGTAGAGGCCAGCACTTGTGGGAGGGTGAACATCTGCAGGTCCAGACGTTAAGTTCACAAAGCTCAGAAATGGGGAAAGCACAAAGCATTGCTCGAGGTGCCACGCAACGTAAACGTAACTTTGTTATGGAGAGGACTTACTCAGAAATGTGTTCTTCACAACGTTAAAGGACATTAGAAGATTGATAAAAAATAAATAAATTGGTCTTCAAGGCTGACTGGTGGGAGACTAGACAAAATAATAACTGAGAGCAAATTAAAAACAATTTGGGAAAGTAGAGTGGGGTGTGTGTGTAATGCTACCTCTGAAAACATATCTATTTGTTTTTATACTATCATCTCTTACAAACCACCTTCTTTCTGTCCCAACTAATACCAAAAAAATGCTGTAACAATATTTCACTTGTGTTTTTGTCACTGGGGGACATTCAAGTATTTATTATTTTTTGTTAGCTGTAGCTTTCCTCTGTAGAGAATGGAAGGAAACCTGTTTCTGTCTTGCTGCTCCCTGTACTCTATGCTCTCTGTGTGGTTCCTCTGTCCCAGATCGTACCGTGGACCACCAGGAGATCAGTTACTGCATCCTGAGCTGCAGACAACTGGCATGTTCCTTCAGCATCCTTGCCATCTCCTCCCTGGAAGAGAAAATACTAGGTGGCTGCCATCCTTACATTCACTGTCCCCTGTACACAGCTTGCCAAAAAAACGTAGCCAGTTTCTCAGACCTGAGCATGAACTTTCAGGCGGACCAATCTCAACAGCAGTACACAATATGCTTTTTGCTTTTCGTATTACCAAAGCAGCAGAGTTCTTATCAATGTCTGAACAAATTGGCTGACTTGAATCATGCAGTGGCTGTGTAGCCTTTTCATATAGATCTTTTGATATGTTTCAACATGTCGAGGAATTTTCTTGTCTTTCTGTGTTTTCTTTTCTCTTGTCTCTAAACCTGTATAATAAGCCCCCAAATCCTTACATTTTTGCTTAATTCCTCTTCTGTCTCCCACTCTCCTAAATACAGCCCTTCTGTTCTTAGCACGCATCGATCAAAGTGTAAATCCCAGAGTGAAACCCCTCGCCCCTGTGGCTGCTGGGTGGCAGAACCCAGGCACTGCCCAGACCCCAGGTGCTGCCCATCACCCCAGTTGCTCCACTTTCATTGCATTTCACTGGGAAGGCTTTCTGCAAGATAGGTGCTCATTCTTCGGAATAAGCCCTGGCTGACTCACTCAGAAATAACAATAGGATTTCCTCTGAGGGGATGTGTGTAAAAATGCCCTTTCAGTGACTCTGCCACCTTTGGATACCTGCTTTCACTTCATATTCAAACAGCGTTAACTTGTATATTTTCCATGCTATTTTTCCTTGTCTTCTATTTGTTGTTCCACTGGTGAGATCAGTGAAGTTTAAACCTTCTGGCTTTACAGTCAATTCAGTTCCATAATCTCTTATTAGATGTATTTTTTACCTGAGTTAACTTTCCCACTGACAGTTCTTTAGTTCCTTTGTCTTGCACTGTTTTTCCAATTACAGTCATCCAGGAGAGATTTTGTGGTGCTTAAGATGACTGAGGTAACCCCTAGGTTATATTGTTCCAAGTGTTCCTCTGTTCATCCAGACCACTCGAGCACTACATTTGCTTTCATACTATACAAAGAGCTGTTCCACATGTTTAGTGCATCTCAGGACAGAATGGCCACTATTGTTCCTAAATGAGTGCACAGGCATCTGAAAGCTATTCTGGTTAATTTAACTACAAAGGTATAATGAATCCAAAAAAATGTAGGAACCTTACCTAGATTCAGGAAAATCTCTTTCAAGGCTAATGAGGTTCCCTCTGCCTCTCACAAAAATACCCAAACAAGCTCTCTAGTGTGGGTTTTTTCCTCATGGAAGCCTCTTAAAAGGAGAGTGAGTGGGTCACCACCAGGTCAAGAGCCTGTGCATATGAACATTACCTTTCATTCCCTGGAATCAGTCATCACACAGGCCTGCATGATCATAGAATGGCCTGGGTTGAAAGAGACTTCAAAGATCATCAAGTTTCAACCCCCCTGCTGAGTGCAGTGTCACCAACCACCAGACCAGGCTGCCCAGAGCCACGTCCAGCCTGGCCTTGAATGCCTCCAGGGACAGGGCACCCACAACTTCCTTGGGCAACCTGTTCCAGCACATCACCACCCTCTGAGTGAAAAATGATGCTGGTTACAGCCTTGTGTCACCTGCCTTTCAATATCAGGTAAGGTGTTTATGAGTGGCTCCATTGAGTGTGCAGCCCAAAGTTTTTTGCAGTGCACTTCTTCCATCCAAAACTTGGTTAAAAATGATACAGAACAACTTTGTTAAGGAAGGAGAATATGCTGTGTTTATTCATCCAGCATTCACTTCCAATTGTGGGCAGGTTATCTAGCAGTTATTTAAATGCAGTTGACCTGTACTTCGTGAGTAAAATTACATTTAAAAAAAAAAAAGCTACTAAATGCTTCTTAAGTACAGCTGGCTCTCATCCTTCGAATACTTAGGCCTGAGATATTAAAAAAAAAAAACAGGAAAAGATGAAATCTTCTTCAAAAGATGTTTTGTGAAGACCAATGTAGCCATGAGGAATAGATTAATGAGACAGGCTCTAGGGTGCTATTCATTAATCTATCACAATACATCTATTCCAATTATTTTGGTCTTCAGTCAGAAATAGTACCTAAGGATATTCAAAATACCAAAGTTTGTCTTTCTGGCACATAGTGCAATTTATGCATCTAGTTAGTAGCCTAGTTTAATGAATATGGACACAGAGGTTATAAGGACCGACAGTCTGGTAGTTGCCTGCACATCTTAACTTGCCATGGAATTCTTGTTAAACTTCTATTATTTGCACAACAGTACTGAAAATTTTGAAAGAGTTTGAGAATTTAGGAGTCTTATGTGTAACGTTCCAGTACATTCTTGGTTCTAGCAGCTGCTTGGAATTTACAGACCTGGAAATGAATTAAATACCATTTCTGTGCAGAAGAGCAAGCATGTACTCCGCAGAGCTGTACACTTCAAGGAATCCATTGTATCATAAATAAAATTCCTATCTCAGTCCATAATAAGGAAAAAAAGCCTTTAGATTACTGTCCTAGGGAAATTTTGGAGAACTGTTCTTCCAGGTCAGGAGCATGCTGGTAGATGTCTGCGGTTACCAGTGCTCTTTTCTCTGGGCTGTTCAAACAGAAAACCTTTAACATTACTCAGTAGAGATGGAACTTACATCACCAACCATTAACTATTTAAAAGTTAGGAATCTATTCCAGATGAACTGCCTATCCTAGGCAAAGAGACACCAGGTGGCAATTCCTCCCACCTATTTGTAGAGGGAGGTCTGAAGACAGGGTGGGGACTACAACACTTGTTAATATCCCCTCATGCATGAGAAGCAGAACTTACCCTGTTGTTAGGCAAAGCATAGAAAATATGAGGTAAAATGTTTATTTTCCAGAAGCAATTAGGTGCTAGTGAGGTCCTGCCTGGTTTTGGGCACTGCTTCTAAAGGAGCTGGCTAGTTTGGCAAGTGGTAGCCTATCCAGTGCATGACTGTATTTGTAACACTATAATGTGATGGAAAGTAAATGGAAAATACAGCGAGCATAGCAGGGTGGCAAAGTCTTTGGCTGCAGCAAACGAGGACTAGCCCAAATGCAACAGCCATGGACACAGAAACAAAAGGAAAGAGGCTGCTTACCTTTGGAAGACCTCAGGAAGGCACACATCTCCAGCAAGATACCCTCACCCCCACTGCCAGCCCTTAAATGAGGTCTGGGAAGGAGTGGATTCTGGCTCCACCCTTTCCTGTCACTGAGGTGCATTGCATGCACCTGAGCTCCCCTGGGTTGTTCCTGCCTTCCCACCAGGTGCTCAGTCAATGGTTCAGGCTGTGACTTGCATTTCCACTACACTCCACCCTTTCATAGCATGAACCAATGATTGAGCAGTTTGAAGATAAGCCCTTTCCATTATAGTGATCCAGTATAACGCAACACTTTGTACAATTTGCCCGTCACAGTGTATATTGACAAAATATAAGACAATTGATGATTGGTTCTTGTTCATTTGTGAGCTAGTACTCGATGGTTCTTCTGGAGGCACATAGTTGCTTGAACCAGGGAGGTTTCAGCTTGCATTCCATCAGTCCCATATAGTCCATCACCAGGTGTCATGCTGATCTTATAGCAATGCTGGAGCATCCTTAAGTCACATTGATCTTCCCAGTGATCCTGTGGACTCAAAAAGAGTAGCACAGATGTTTCATAGGTACCAGAAGGGGTAGGTCCGCCCTCCACAGCAAGATACAGGCTATGTTCCTGTCCTGGGTCAACAATTCAGCTTGCACTGGGGCATGTCCTGGCTGTCCATACCATACCCTTCAGCCTGATATCTGAGGCTGAATAACTATATTGGTTACCAAAGGGGGGCAGGGAGGGGCCTGATTTGCCACAGGGACATGATTAAGGTCTCCTTAGTGATGAAAACCAGAGCATTGACCACAATGTCTGCAGGCCATGTACCTATTACCGGGGGGACTACTGATCCCCCAGCCTCCAATAACCTCCCTCAAGTTGCAAGTAGGCCACACCACTTTGGTCCTACTTGCACCTTCCAAGGCCATTCTATTTCATGGGTACTGGGTTCTAGGTTTTCAGAGGCAGGGCGCAGAAAGTTGTTTTCATTGCCAATTTGGGGGTCTTACCCAATTACCGGTGCCTGTAATGTGGATCCTAAGCAGGGAGTCCCCTGTTGTCTGTAGCATCTTCAATGCACTGGGTCTGCCATCTCTAGGCCCTTTCATTCAGGTCCCACAGGGTTTGTAGAGTGTCTTTGTCCACTCCTGCAGGAACTGAGAGTCTGTCTTCATTGCAGCCTTAAGAATATTGTTATAGCGTTCAATAAGGCCTACCCCCATCAGATTACATGGCAGGTGGAATTGCTACTTAATGTTGTTTTCTTCTGCCCAGAGTTGTACCATTGCACCAGTGAAATGAGTCCCTTGGTCACTCTCATTGAGTTGAGGCATCCTGTAGGCAGCCACCAACCTGGTGAGTGTCTTGATGGTATATGCCTGGTTCTTTCTTGGTGCTGGATAGGCCTGCCTTAGCCCACTTGCTGTGCCAACGCAGGTCAGGACATACCTTGCACCCTCTGACTGAGGGAGGGGCTCAATGTAATCAACCTGGATTGCATCCTCTAGCAAGATGGGCTGTTGCTTCAGGCAACGGTCTTGGTCTCATCTTGGAGCAAGCACTGCAGTCTCAGCATGCCTAGATGATATCAGGCAGTTGTATGGGCAGCACCCATGCTTTAGCAGCTGCCCACATTGTCTCTTACCCAGTATGCTGCAGCTTCTGATATAACCAGCAAGTGATGTTCTCAAATGGTGAATCCTCAATCCATTGAACTCAAGCCAGGGCATCAGCTTCATCTTTTCCTGGTGACCAGAAACAGGACTATACATGTCTACCATATGTTTAACCACATTCCATATGTCTAACCACATATCTTTACCCCAGGTTGGTCAGGCATGAATAGTCCATTCCTGGGTGGCTCACTGTGCACTCCAATGAGTGAGCCCCCGGTACACAGTCCAGCTATCTGTGCAGATATTCAGTATACTGTCACTGGGTTCCTTGGTGATAACCATCCACATGGCTCACAGTTCTGCCCATTGGCTACTCTGACCATCCCCCTCTTCAAACCAGATTGTTTCAGTGGAGGGATGGTATACCACTGCTCTCCACTTGCTTGGGTTACCCTTGCTAGACCCATCCATATACCAGGGATCTTCAGGAATGGGGTATTTCCCTTCCTGAATGAGTCTCTTCTCCAGTGGAGCAACCATTGGTTTTTCTGGCGCATCACTGTGATATGTCACCAGGCCTAGGATCTTCTGGAGTTCTTCCTTCAATGGTGATGAAGACTGATTACTCCTCTGGCTGAGATAGTGGCACGATGGGTTGCCTATCTGTGCTTGGGCCACTCCTGTCTTAGGAGGGTGGGTCAGATCTTTCACCCACCTCTGAACTGGCAAGGTCATCTTAACTATGACTTCAGATGTTTGAGTTATAGGCTCTCTATATTACCAGCTGTAATGCAGAGTAGGCAGCCAGTAACTGATTCTCAGTCATCCTGCACCTCTCTTCTGCTCCATGCCAAACCTGAAACCAGAACCCAACTAAATTTCAAAACAGTTTTGGTGCTGCCATAGGCCCCAGCAAAACCCATTCTGAGTTACATGGACATCCAGTTCGGCTGGAAGGGAAGGATCAAATATACCCAGTGCCTAGGCCTGTTTAACAGCTAGTTTTGCTTGCTGGAAGGCCTCTTGATCCATTCTCCCCAAGTCCCATTTTTGGCCTTTCTTTGTGAGTCGATACAAAGGCCTCAGCAGCTGCACTAAGTGGGGCTATAAAGGAACACCAGTATCCCAATATACCCAAGAATTCTTGCAGCTGCCTTGGTGCAGTAAGGACTGGGAACACCTGAACCTTACTTATTATTGCAATGGGTAGTACTTTGGTCTTTCCTGACCAAACTACAACCAGAAATTTCACTGACAAGCCTGGTCCTTGCACCTTTTGAGGGTTTATAGCCCACTCTTCCTTTTGTAACTGAGTAGTTAATGAATCTACTGCCTTTCCTAATTCCTCCAGTGAGTCTGACATCAACACGAGATCATCAATGTAGTGGAATAATCCTAGTAACATTAAACCGTACCAATCTGCTAGGTCACGTACCACTAAGTTATGACAACGTAGGACCTGAGAGGTCCACTGCCTGCCTCCTCACATGAATGCAAACAGGTCCTGTGATTCTTCAGGAATGGGAATACCGAAGAATGTATTTGTCAAGTCTAGGACACAACGGTAGGTTTCTATCTCCCTACTCAATGTGTCCATCCAATGTGTCCATCAGGGAGGCAATATTGGGAAAGGAATGCAGGAATCCCTCTGTTGATGTATTAGTAGTCCTAGTGACCATCCAGATTTTTTTTTTTTTTTTTTTTTTTTGTCTAGACTTTGATGAACAATATTACTGTCAGAACTCACATGGTGAACCCAGGAACCCCAGGGTTTCCCCCTGGAGTCCCTCTTTCAGTAGTCCCAGTGACCATCCAATGCACCACTTTTTTTAGATAATCCATCCTAAATAAGCATCTGGCTGGCTCACCAAGCATAACACTATGATTTGATGGAAAGTACAGCAATAACAGCAGGGTGGCGAAGTCTTCAGCTACAGCAAATGAGGACAAGCCCAAATGCAACAGCCATGGACACAGAAACAAAGGAAAGAAGCTGCTTACCTTTGGAAGACCTCAGGTAGGCACACATCTCCAGCAAGATATCCTCACCTCCACTGCCAACCCTTAAATGAGGTCTGGGAAGGAGTGGATCCTGGCTCCACCCCTTCCTGTCACTCAGGTGCATTGCATGCACCTGAGCTCCCCTGGGTTGTTCCTGCCTTCCCACCAGGTGCTCAATCACTAGTTCAGGCCATTTCCGCTACAATATTAAAAAATAAAAGCACTGAATTTGGAAGGCAGTATCCAAG
This sequence comes from Numida meleagris, assembly GCF_002078875.1. NCBI lineage: Eukaryota > Metazoa > Chordata > Aves > Galliformes > Numididae > Numida > Numida meleagris. Next base: position 4,808,990 of record NC_034413.1, on the reverse strand, counting down.
TAACTCCCAGTGGTTTTTAAACCATACCTTAAAGAAAAGAAATAAAAAAAGAAAAAAGAAATAAGGAAAAAAAAACACTAAAACAATCTAATGCTGTTCCTACAATGGAATTCACAGATCAAGGTAGATTTGTACTGCCCAGTATGACCACCTGACTTCTAGTTCCCTCCCAGACCACTTTGCATGACCGAATTAGAATTATAGAATCCTTAGAGTTGGAAGGGACCTCTGAGGGCCACCTAGTCCAACTCCTTTGCAATGAACAGGGACACCAGAGCTGGATCAGGTTGCCCAGGGGATTTTAGATATAATTAGTTATAGCTCATGCTGAGAATTCAGAAGCAAATCATGTTCAACCTACACCTGCTTCAGGCTAGATGCGTTCTGGATCTGTTCTTCTAGGTCTTGCTTTGACCACTTGTTTTCTCTTGATTGGTTAACACAACATCAGTAGTTATTATGGAAGCAAAATAAAGTTAAATCAGAGATTTTCCAAAAGGTTATGGGAACTGTGGGCTCATCGCCCAGGAAACCTCACCAGATACAAGTCAACTGTGGTCACAAACTGTATAGAAGTGTTTTAGGAAATTTTTTTTCGGTTGTCTTAATTTTATGTATCAAGAGGTGCTTAATGAGATGCCATGTGTAATGCTTTCATGAGCTGCTTCTACTTTACAAGTGCAATTACCCATAGACAAGCCAGGTTTTGTGTGAATTTCTGCTGGGACGCTGAGGAGGCGGCAGGTGGTAGTGCGATTGGTGCCAACTATGACGGGGCTGCTCAACTGGAAAGAGAAGTGGAGGTGAAAAATCTTACCACATCTCTGGGTCACCTTTCCCCCTCCAGAGCCTCCCACTCTGAAGGGAAGCCTTGCTGGTCAAAGGCTCTCATTGTGCCCCCGGTCGATCTAAATAACATAAAATGTTCAGTGTGGGTGGGCAGTTAAAGCTAAGGCAAACACCCTGCATTGCCAAGCAATGTTTTTTTTTAAGCAAGAGGTAAGATGCATTTCAACAGATGCTGTTTGAAAGAAATAACCACAAAGATATAGGAAACACCTGCAAGTCTTTGTTGTGTGAGTCTCTGCTGTGGGGCCCAGCAGGAGTGCAAAACCCACCTGTACCTTTTCCACAAAATTGCTGCATTAACATCCTCAAAGCAGGAAAAAAATGTGTCTGTTGATTGGGTGTGCTTTGTAAAATGAGCGCAAGTTCACACGCTCCTGTAAATGTGTACAAACATTGCATCTCCAATATTCCTGGAGGATGGTGGGATGCAGGAAGGGCCAGAAGGTTTGGTTGTCTCTTCCAGAGCATGGCACATCTGTACCCGCCTGTGGGACACCATGCTGGCTTTGTATCTTTTGTGTTTTAAGATTTCAGCCTCAAGATTTACTTGCTGACATCCCCACAGACATAGCTGTGATTCACAAATATCACGCTAGCAGCACAATTTCATCAAGCACTCTTTGTCTTGGCAAGTTTCATTTGATGGCTTGGAAATATCATCTTGAACGGGGAGGAGATGATCATCTCTATAGAAACAGATAACTCTATGTAACATGTATATAATCACATATAGATTAAAGCTAGAAGGGAATACTATGATGATTTAGTCTGACTTCCTACCTAGTACAGGCCAGACTAAAACAGTAAGTAAAAGCATATCTTTTGTAAAGAAATCAAATTTAAAAAATTAAAACGTTAAGTGTTGGGAAAGCCATGAATGAGAAATTGCTGCTGTGATGGGCTGCTATCAAGTTAAAGTTGTCACCTGTCTTCCAGTTTAACTTCATGTAGCTTCAGCTTCCAGTCTTAATCTCACAGTGGTTTTGTCTGATGTGTTCAAAAAAATTCTCTAATATCAGGGTGTGTTTTTTTAAATCCCTTTTGCTCTAGATTAGGGTCCAGGTAGTCTCCACCTCTGGAGATTTAAATAGCTCTAGCTTCTATCATTATTCTGCATTTTCAAGAAGTCATATCATTATTGCATCTGCCTTTTGGCCTCTCTCCAATGTTTCAGTAACAGAAGTGGAAGACACAACTTTTTCCAGATTTGGTCTTTTAATTTCTCATTTCCTCTACATTTCTTTACAAATTTGCCCCTTGGTTCTAACATGGTCGACAGAGTGGAACTAAAAACCTGTAGCAACTGGGAGCTGCCATGCAGTCCTGCATGTAGTAATGCTGTTTTCAGAGCTCTGCTTTATTTCTGGACATGTTTCCAGCTGATGAGTTTTTGTGAGCAGCAGCAAACATGGTGAGCACCCTGACACCAAAGAAGAATGGAAGAAAACAAGGGCAGCCCCTCTCCCTGGGCTCCTGTGTGCCTTGGTGCTCATGATCACAGATCAAAGTACAAATGGCATTACCCTGAGGGAGCCTGGTACCCACCAGGTGGGTCCCATGCTATGAGAAGCTTTGACTTAACTCATCTACCCCTGCAACAACTCTTAGGAAAATATCGCAGTCAGTCGCAGCACTACCTAATGTCATCGTATCCCTATAAAAACCATCACAGCAGTGGTCTGAAGTCATGGCAGTAGTACAGCTTGGAGCTGTAGAGGTTTTTGGACCACATAGTGTGTTTGTCACGTCAAAGACCTTTTCCTGGACACCAGCTGCAGGTTCTAGCATGTATTTGTGTTTTACAAGGACACATAGCCTGTCTCTGCCCCTGATCCAAGCAAACTGGAAGTCATGTAACCATGACTGCTATGGGAGTAAGTCTAAGAGATAAAAGGTTGAGAGTCTGAGGTAGGAGTGGAATAAGGCTATATTTGCCTGCAAAAAAACTATGCATTCATGCACCTTCACAATCCCCGCCAAAAATATTAAAGTTTATAGGACATGCAAAAAAAAATCACTTCTCTGCATCAACTGAAGCTAATCTGCAACTTTACAGGCTTCAACAAATAGCTGGTGGAAAGATCCCTGTTGGATGAGCCCCAGCATGTGGCTCTTGTCAAAACTTACTACACAGATTTCATCATCATGAGACATTGATCTGTTTCCTGTGTCTGCTTGCAGTCAGATCTATTTACTTTGGTCTTTAAATAACCTATTGCCGCACTTAAGGGTTTTTTCTTAGTCCTGTAGAAGGCAACTGGAGTTCTAGCTCACACATTGTGAGATTTTTTTAACATTCCCATTGTAACTTATTTTTAGAGACTATGACCCAGAAAATATCAGGCTTTACCTTTGTTGAGCTCTCAGTGATAGGCAGCAGCAATCCATTCTTTCAATGATGAACAGAACAGGTTTGATCTAGAAACAATTGCAAGGTAATAAATGGGGAACCCCAGGATGCAATTTTTACAAGTTTGCTTCTTGTAAAAATCTTCAACTCTTTTACAACTGTTTTCTCAACAAAAGAAAGGCCTCCTCCTTTATTGGAATAATATGAAAAATAGAGAAAAGAAAGAGACCATCTAGGGCTGACAGAATGCTTACAAATCTTGTGTTTTTGATAGATTATAAAAAAATAAAGATCAAACACCTAAGCATTTGAAGTTTCCTTCCTTGAATAGTCATGTATGGATGTATCTTGATCTTTCCTTGTAAGAAAAGGGAAAGACAAGGTATGTATCCTGCTCCTGTTCTAGGGCATCGCCCTGAGTGCCATATTGTGATTTGGACAACTATTTCACTGTCCTACAGGAGTGAGATATCTTTTCTTCTCAAAGTTTGCTCTCTCAGGTGAACTCTCCACTGCTGTTATATTGCAGAAAGAAGAGATGTGCAGTGCTATGCATCTCTATCCAGTAAAATATCACTGAATTTGCTGTCCAGAGGCTCACCTCTGTGATGACAGAGAGGAAATAAATGCCCCAATGTGAATGGATCTCTTCTTGCTCTCACTTCTGGGATTATGTGACTATAGGCACCGTTACAGTTGCAACAAGGTGAAACAGGAGAGAAAAATAATTCTAAAGGCATGATGTATCTGAATCTGAGACTGCTGTTCAGTTCCATGTCTGCTTTGGCATCCCCCAAAGTGACCATGATGGTGATGGGTTGATGGTTGAACTTGATGATTTTAGAGGCCTTCTCCAACCTTTATGATTCAGTGGTTCTGAGATCTTATTTAGAGGAATTAACAGTATTAAACAGTTTCTTTCCTCTCTTTATTTCAGGCATTGTTCTCAAAATGTAGTTTTTAGCATGATAAAGATCTTTTCTGTCAGGGAGAAGAAAGAGTTCCATTAAAATTTTGTTTTGCTTAAGGAGCACCATTCCTCAAAGTTTGATAGTCGTACTGCTTTAAGCGGAATGGACTTTGGCCTGCAGAAAATGACAGGTTTGGGTTCATTATGGTATTGATAAGCAGAGAAACTACTTGAAATGTGTTCAAAATTCTTTTCATCTGACAGGTAACTGATAAATCTTCTTGGATTAATGGATCATTATACAGGATATCCCTGCAGGCTAAGGTTCTGCTCCTTCCCTACTGGCAAGTTACAGCACGATGAAGGTATGCAAGTGCCAAAAGCATCTCTTCTATCTTGATTGTTGTCACTCAGCAATGTGCTGGAACACCAAGCAACCAAAACAAGACCCGTTGCCATCAAAAGCCTGTCGTGCTGGCGCTGAGAACTAGAACAATAAAAAAGAAACACCATTTCTATTTCTTTGCACCGAAACCGATGTTTTTATGTTTATCAAAAGAAAAAAAAAAGGATCCTGATCCATAACTAGAGCTGAAATTCAAAAAAATACTAAAAGTGCCACCAGCACCAATGTGAAATAGCTAACTAACTTCACAGTGGGCTTTGCTCATATTTGTTTTCTAATAGTGTCTGGATACCACTGGAAGTCGTGCATGGAGGTGCTTGCCTTTTTCCCTACCAGCAATAGCTCTCTTCTTTCAAGGATGACAGGCCAATATCATCCCAGGGTGTACTGAGCTCATGCCAGCAGTATTTCTCCTTTGTGGATCAAATAGCAGGAATTGGAATGAACCTTCCTCAAATTCTCTTTCAGGATCTCCTCCAGGCAAAACTTTGAGGTTTGCATAACTCTGAAAAGTAATCAGACTTCACTTTGGCAATGGAAAAGATGCCTCTTATTTTTGCCAAGCAAAAATATATTTCTTCTTAGTGACATCTTTCATTGCTGGTATGTCATTTCTATTTTATCCTTCCCTCTCCCCTCTTTTTTTTTTTCTCTCTTGCTGTGGTTTTTCCTTTTTTTAAGGATCTTTCTACATATACTGTTTTGGGCATGCTGAGATGAGAGCGGTCTATCAGAGTGCATCAATTTGATGTGGTCAAGAAAAACGTTTTATGTTCTGAATGTGTTGCTGAAAACTGAAAGATGATATGAATAAATGGAAAAATTGATTTTCCTTCATTTCTTGAAGTACTCCCAAAAGACTCCCTAAGGACTATCAAAAAAAAAAAGGGGGGGAGGGGGGGAATAAGAATGTCCCTTTGTAATTAATAAAGAGAAATGTGTTTTTAATCTAACATTGCCGGAATAAAAGCAAAGCAGCTATCATCTTCATTTTTGATCAAGGCAAAGAATTTCTGTGATGCTTTTCATTTTCTCATATGAAATATTAAGCTCAGTTTGGAGACGACTACAGCCACAGGGATGTGAAGAGGTGGTTCTTTCTGCCATTCTGCCATTAGAACTTCATAACAGCAGCTATAGAAAGCTTAGATCAGAATCTCCAACATCCTTTGGGTGGTTTCTGGAAACAGTTTGTGTCTCAAATGTGGATACTGCTTTGCTCCCCTCCAAAATTAAGATGCGTGTATGTATGTCTGTTCAGTGGCTTCTTGCAGCTGCTTGTGGGTTCTTGGGAAATTCCTGAATATAGCAAGCACTATAGTGATAATCTCAAATTCCTGATGATTTTCTGCATTCTGAAACATCACAGATGTGCCCTGCCTTTAAGTCCAAGATGCCCGGGAATTGATTGTTCTCCCCTGATTCAAGCTTTTATCTTCTGAGGAAGAGGAATGAGAAAACCATTGAGCTGCACATTATGGATTTAAATCAAGAAGTGTCAGAGGGGCCATGCAAAGAGGGGTGCTGCTAAGACAGGTTAGAAAAAGGTCAGGCTGGATCACATCGATCACTAGTTACAGCTTTAACCATGCAGAGGAAAATCACTAAGGCACAACAGCAGCAACGCACAGCTTTCATCACAGCTTTGTCAGCTCTGTGGGTGATGGAGTACAGGTTGTAAGTGAGTCCTTGATGTTAACTATGGTAATGCCCCATGGAGTTAAAGTTAATAATAAAGAGGGGAACAAGAGAACATGATGTTGTACAAAAGGGGCAGGCTGAAGAGATTTCTTGGCAGAGCTGAATTTTTCATTATGATGTAATGGGGAAACATTTTTAAAACACCAATAATTTTTAGTTTTCTAAGTTTTCTGTGGCTAGAGATGAGTGTTTTGCAGTAAGAAGAGTATGCAGAGGATGTTCTTGCCTTACACTGCATAATTATTCAACAGTGAAAAGTACCTGTTCTATTCTGTGTGCTCTCATCAAGCATTTACTCTCTACTCCTCATAAATTAAGCAGACTATACTCACTTACTGCTCCTCAAATTTTCCTGCTGCTTGATGTCGTTGTGCTTAATTCATCCTTTACATTAGGGGTAATCCTGGCTTGCTTCTCTTAGTGCTGCCCCCAACTTAATTTTCTGAATTGTTGTGGTGTACAGGTATTTATTTAGAACTCTAAAATTGAGACATCACTGAAACAAAAAGAGAACCTCAGCTAATAGGAATTGAAGAGTAATATCACTCTTTTCTCTCAGTAGATCACACTCAGAAACTGTAAGGAGGAAAGAGTTCTATGTTAGGTCAGTTTTAAGGAGAAAACAGAATCTGGAAACAGATTTCAGTACATTACATCACAAATAGAAAGCATACCACTCCATACAAAGAGATGACATGATGAGAGCCTCTCCATACAATTACATTTCACCCAAAAAAAATTGATGAGAAAGATTATTTTCATAAGCCAAAGATGCCAGTCATTGTCTACCAATTTTAACTCTTCTGCCCATAGCAACATTAACTGAATTAAAGATATCACTTAAAAACAAAAAAATTCCTTATTTTCCCAATTTGACCAACCCTAAGATGTGCAGCTGTTTCCCTTTTTTGAGAAGCTACACTGATTTCTGCTGGTGTGTAGGAACTTCCAGCTTAATCTTTGGATTTAAATGATCCTCTCTACAGAAGTTGTTGGTTGTACTAAGGGGTGTTTTACTTGTTATGCTTTTTGTCACTTAATAAAGGTGAAATAGACCAGAGGAGCCATTCTGTCACCTATGTAGCATCACTGCAGCTGAGGTTACAGTTGGTCTGGTAGAGAAGCTGTGGGTGTTATCATTTGCCACTTCTCAGCTGGGCTTCCTCATTTGAATGGCTAAAAGCCTCAGGCTAAACAAGTTGATTTTATGGGGTTATAAAATTCTATCCCAGTAAAACAGACTAATTGTTCCATCTCTTCTAGGCCATGACTGCTAATAAAATTATTGCAGCTGTTTGGATTAAGGAGATGTTGTTTATAATAGCAGCATGTGAGAGTTTTTTGGCTGGAAGGATTGTTCACTGTTGTGCCTTCACATAACAACAAATGAGAAAGGATATGTCAATTAAACTTAGCAGCAACATTGCTGGGAGAGATAAGACCTAAAATGGTAAAATAATATTCCTCTATTCAGAATTCCCAAAGGAATTCCCACTACTGTTATATCCAGAGTATATACCTTAGGCCAACATGGCCACAGCTCATCTTGCACTAATTGAAACATGCCTTTGACATCGCCTGCTCACTGACTGATTGCACTGTGTCTACTTGTTCTCTCTCACTATTTTGTTCAGCCTGTAAGGTAACTCCCCCAGCACTATTAAACCAAAACGAAACATGAGTTCAGTTTTCACACTAGCGACTTTCCTGAGCAAGTTAAGTGAGCGAGGTCAAAGTCAGTGCTTTGGTGTTTGGTGGAGCTCCGTGACTTCTGGTGTCACCCAGGGTTTTGGAATTCAGCTTTGCTGCTGCTTTTCTTTCAACATAATTGTTTCCACCAGGACAATACGTTTTATTCTCTCACCACGCAAGGTGAATATATGAGTTATGGAATATTAAAATTATTTTCTTGGGGTAGTTTAGAGAACGTAACACATCCATCACACTGCTATTTATAAACACAGAGAGACTAGGTGACAGTCTCAGTTAGGACAGCCAGCTGACTGTGTGGCTTACAAGACTTAAAGCACTTCCCTCGCAATGTTTGCACTTGTGGGGATACTTCTTTTTCTTACGCTTTGTCATGCATTGATTTTGAATAACTGATCTCTTGCACGACAGCCTGTGTGGCTGTGATACAGCTGGCAGCCAACCTGAGGCATTCGTTAATTCTTAAATAATTAAGTTAAAGTAACAGTGATTGAAACAGCGGCTACATTAAACATGATATAAATAACCTGACTTACATAAAGATGGTTATAATGCAAACTCGAATTCACCTGCAGATTCTGTAACACTTCATCCATTATCTTTTCTTGAACTGACAGAAGAGTGGTTTTTTTGTCCTTGAAGTCACTTGTTCATTTCCTAAAACCATAAAGAACAGGACAGCATGTTACTCTATATACACGCAGATTTCCTGGATAACACAAGATCAATTTCAACACCAAGTTTATTTTTTCCCATTTCAAGAAGCAGGTGTTATCTCCACTAAATGCCTGCATGAGTTCATGAATTCACAGCTGATGTAAATCAGCAAACCTCCACTGCCTCCTATCTCGATGCTGTATAACTTCAGGAAACGCCAGGGTCCTCACGTACCCCTTCTATGCAGAAATGTCATGCAAACTTATCTTAAACAACGTAAAGTGTTTGTGTTTTTTTTCACTACAATAATGGTATGGCCATGTCAGATAGAGAAAATAGAAAAATATATTTTAAATTCATGATTTAAGTAATATATTACTTAATACAAGTTCTATTCCAAACACACTTCTCATCCCGGGACCTGAAGTGATCCAAGTCCTCCTGGGAGAAACTGAAGCCTGGGCTAACGCTCGTGCACCTCCCACTCCCATCCTTGGAGCAAGGTGAAAGGATTTAGGACAGATTTACTGTGGCAGCAAGCATAAGTCCATCTATTTAATTCCAGAGCTAGTTTCCCTTGTTGTAAAAGGAAAACACAGAGCTTTTCTCTGTGCATCATTTGGTAGAGTATAACCTCTCTTGATTAGGCAGTGTATAAATGCAAGACATCTGTACCCGTATCATTGACTGGTTATGCTGTTGGTCCCTCTGCTTCCTCTGCTACTGTTCACACTGTGATTTTAAGGCTCTCCATCGTGTGACTTCTTTGGGTGCTTGCTAGATTTACATCAGAGATCATTTCGAGATTTTTCATTGTTGTTTAAGGGATTACGATGCCAAATTCCCACTGCACTGAACTGAAGTAGATGGGAAAGTAACATTTCCAAACCAAAAAGGGTATTTGTGATTCATCTGAAGGGTTTCACTCTAACTAAAAAATTCCAATATAGGGACTGCTGATGTATTTACAAGTGATGTTTACTGATCAGATTCTGCTCTTGCATGTCATCAGGAGGAAAGTAGGTGGTAAAACTTCTTTCACTGAAATCAATGCACAGTTAGTACAGCTTCTGGGAAGGAGTGATAGGTTCCTTTGAGTCCCATAGTGCCTTTCCCAGCACCCGCTGCTATTCCACATATAAGAAGCTATGCAGGAAAGGCCCATGGGCTTTATCTTGTAAATCATGCTCATTTCCATCTCCTACAACTAGCCTAAGACTTGATGGAAAATCACTTTTGTTAATAACATTCTTTGTGGAAAAAAAAAATAACACACCTGGCTTTATACATATTATCTTTTGGTTGAATGATAAAGATGATTTGACTGATTTTCTTTCTGTGAAGGTTATTTCCTCTCTCCTCTCCTCCATGTTTCCATGCAGGTTCTGGAGTCCTTGAGGACCCTGCATCTAACTGCAGCAGGCAAATAAAATCCCTTCCCTTAATCTCTGAAGCTCAGCAATGAAGTTTTGTTTCAAGCACCTGGAAGGCAAGAACAGGTGTTGTCATTTTTCTTCAGCACAACTTCTTTTTTTTTTTCGGAGTGTTTTTAATAACTAGAATGGAAGATTTTCATCCTTGGATTCTGATTTCTTTCAGAGCTTCTGAAAGGTCCCAAATTACACGGAGTTTCAGTAGGGACCGTTGTCTCTTCCATGAAGGCAGCACTGGGGACAAATAAAAGCAACTGCAGAAAGTGTAAGCTTGGACTTGCAGCCAGATGGGATACCAGATGGCAGTCTTTTTTAAAGTTGTCATGGGTAAACAGGGAGAAAGGAAAAGAGCTGAAGCTCAGCTAGATGTGACTTCTACCTGCTGTGTATGAGACTTAAAAAGTGTGATTTACTGCTCTCATTGTATGAACCTGCGAGTAACTTTTCCTCCTGTATGACAGAACTCATATGTGCACTAAAAATGCCACTACTTTCATCATCTCACAAGAATAATTGATAGATTAGGGCATGCAGATGACTTTAATATACAGTCACCAGCTTCACGAAGCAGAACCTGCTTTGAATAAGCACAGTCATCCCGTGGAGACATCTCACAGAACAATAATTAAAATTCCTGGTCATTTGCCAATTGCCATAGAAGTTCTTTGTCATACAGTAGGACTATGTGCTGTGTAACTAAGCAGCTGAGAGATTGTTTTGTATATTATTTATTTTCCTTGTCTTCTTTCCCTTTGGCCAGCACAATGCTGTTGATTGTATGCCTACAATATTTAGTAGAATTTGATATGTTAAATCTGTTAATGTTCATCTAATCTGTGATAATGCCATGATTAGTATTTGCAGGAGCAATGCATTCCAGGAGTTAGTTAATGTTTTCATAGAAGATGGTACAAATTAATCAGAACAAGGCATGCTGTTGTTACCAAACCAATTTGGTGTATTGACAGACGGTTAAGGTAAAATGCAGACCACGTTAATTGTTAAATATGCTGATCATTCTTTCCAATTCACTTCAAACTAAATACGGCTTTATAGTAGAGGAATGAATTCAACTACATCTTCAACAGCAATTCTCCTATTTTAATTTGTGGGGATTCCTAATCTTCCTTTCTCCTTTTTTAATCATTTGTAGACACTCTTCCATTTTTTTCAGACAGTAAATGCTGTATGAAGCAACATAACAGAATATATTGGCTACTGCTCCTGCTTTGCTCCATAAAAGATGCATGATCGTAGTATGTTTCCCGACCACTGCACAAAGATATTCCTTCTGCGTGATACCTCTGAGAAGTCACTCTCCATTGCTGTTGTTAGGGAATTACTACCTAAGGGATCACAAAATTCATTTCCAGTGAATGGGACAGTCTAAATCTTTATAAATTCTGTGAACTTCACAAGAGTAACAGACCCAGTTGAATGTCTGGATGTCTCACAACTTGCTACATCCAAGTTTAGGACATGTTCTTAGGTGAAAATCCACTGATATAATAGTAGGAAATTATTTAGCTATAGGTACCTAGAGCTGTTTCCTTTTTGGACTACAGACATTAAGAGTGATTGCAAAAACCTGTCATGCCTTTAATTTGTTTTAAAAATAAAACACTCCTCCCTACATTTTAATAACACTATACCCTGCACTCTTTCCAAAGTTCTATAAATGGTTTTAAAAAGAGAACTCTGAATCTGTGAAATGTGGCGAGTTGACTTAACATCTGGAAGTACTCTCAGGGCTGTCTTAGCTTGCTTTCAAGACAGTGAAAAACTAGGCTGTATGATTTCTTGATATTCTTACAAGGAATACCTAGTAGCATCGCTGATAGTAAATAAAATATTACATTTTCTACACTGGAGATTGGTGTTTTAACGACTGAGTTTGAGCATTTGCTGACACGCTGTTACTAATGCATAATGTTAGGAGCTATTTGTTTTTACTTTGTAACTAAAGGAGGTAATCTAATACTCATTAGGTAATCTTTATTGGACCATCTCTGCTGCATTTATACTGAATAGTACCCTTATTACATGCTTAGTTCCATTTATTTCATCTGTTAAAATTAGATATTTTCCACTGTATTCAAAAAGCATCCATGCTCTTGGCTAGCAAGCCCAGAATTTGAAGCTAACTATTAGAAACTGTTTCTAAAGCTATTTTTTTAAATAGAGTTTATGATTCCCATCTCTTCTGTTTAGGAAGAAATGTTCACAGTGTGCATGGTAGAGAAAATGAAAGGAAAGGACACTCCATCATCTGCAATTTTAAATAAAGCGAAAACCACAGAGGTACGAAAACGAATGTTCAAACATTTCATTTCATATAACAAAATATGAAGATTTAAAAGTGCCATGTTTAAAGAGCTCTTCATATCTTACTTTTAATTGTTTTGGTTTCGGCTCTCCCTTGATCTATTTAAAAATAAAAAAAAAAGAAATGAAAAAAGAAGCTTTTTTTTTAACAGTTTCGTACTTGTTTAGATATTTACCATGTACTCCATGGATTTACATTCAGACTCCAAGTGCTACAGTGGAATTCCACCTATGCAGAATAAACAGAACTTCAGGGTGCTCACAGCACTGTGACAAAGAAATGCTTGGAAAAACAAAGAACTTTCAATTAAACTTCTAAAGAAAATGAACAACTCATTGTTTAGACACCTTTGCATAGAAAGTACTGAAAATTTTGATTGTGTTCTTATAGAATCATAGAATGGCCAAAGTTGGAAAAGACCTCCAAGATCACCCATTCCAACCAATCACCTACCACCAATATTTCCCATGTCCCTTAGTACAACATCTAACTTCTTATGTTATTTCAGGTTTTTGGTTTTAGTTTGGGAGATGTTTGTTTCTTTGTTTTGGTTCAGTTTATTTTTCAGCTAACCCTAGAAATACAGAACAGTATAAAAATCCATAGATGTGCTGCATTCACACAACATACAACCCATAATGCTGGCACAAGCACTGCAGCAGTGATGGGCATCTTTGAGAAGTTCCTATTCACATACATTGTTCCTCTAATTATCAACTACATTTGGTTATAGTTGACAACTATAGACAGAGAAATGGTTGATAGGAAACTATCCAGCTCAGCTTTGAATTTATTTATTTTTTAATTCTGCTAGGACAAATTCAAGAACACAGTCTTTAATAACTATGGCGCTTAGAGAAATGCCAGGATCATATCAGTGACCTAAAGGATACTGAAGCAGAGGAAAAACACACCATGGGCAAAAAACAAGCTTCCAGGTGGAGGTGACCTTCACAGAATCATTGACTGGCTTGGGTTGGAAGGGACCTCAAGAATCATCAGGTTCCAACACCCCTGCCGCAGGCAAGGTTGCCAACTGCTAGATCAAATACTAGATCAGATTGCCCAGGGCCCTGTCTAACCTGGCCTTGAACACCTCCAGGGATGAGGCATCCACAGCTTTGGGCACACATAGTTGTGTGCTGAAGCTCCTGCTGCTGCAGGTTGCTGGACATGTGAGAAATGGGGCAATGACCCTTCATTGATTTCACAATAGCCATCAGATCTGGCTGAGGTTCTTGTGCTATAGTTTAACTCATGACCTAAATACTATCATCAAATATGAGAGATTTCACCGGGTTATGAGGAATTTCTGCCAGTAATTCCTCCAGAAAAGGAAGTAGCTGTTCAGGATCTCATGACCTACATTATGAACTCAGCTGATTTCATTACTGAAAGTACTTGTTTGTAGAGATTGTTTTTCTATTTACTGTTCTAAACATAGGAAATTCTTTGCTGCTTTCTGTCTTTGCAACATTTTTTTCGGAAGATTCATTTATTTTTTCTTTCTTATTGTTTGTATGTTCTGTCTGAGGCACAGAAAAAAATTCAAAACAATGTCTTTTCCTTTTGAATATGACATGCTATTATTCAAGAGAGTCTCATTTATGTGCTCTTGGGACTCTAGTGCTAAGCTACAGTGCTTTGAAAATGGCCACAGATGCAGAATTCCTGAGTTTTAGGTATTGCATTTGACTCAGATAGGTTGGATTATCAGTTGTTTATTCAGTGATTAGTCATGTCCTAAGCATTTTGTATGCTGAAACCTCCTGCAGTCAACTATTTCAAACTGAAAAATCCTAACATTTGATAATAGTTGAGAGTATACTTTTATCTTTTCCAGCTGCAATTATTTGTCCTAAACCCGAGTAGTAGTAGCAAGTAGTAAATTTGTTAATTATTTTGGTTTAGTCTCATGGCAGTTTTGTATTTTTGTTTTCTGATGATGACTTATGATGCAAAACTAACAGGAGCCTTCCCAAACATCCAGAAAGTGCCTGGTGAGGGAGTTCTTATCGGCTGTTCTATTCCTACTTGAATATAGTGATACAAACACATTTCATAGCAGTGAACATGATAATCATGTGGTATTAAAGTTTTCTCAAGGCTCCCAGCTCATCTATACAGAGGCATGGAAGGGATTTGGATCCTTTGTCACAGGAAGATACTGCAGGGTTCTGTAAAGAAATTCCACTTGGAATATGGATGTAAATGTTCTCCCCAAATTCTTTTACAAGTGAAGACTTTGGACTGAAATTAGATGAGCTAATCCTTATAACATACGCCACACCAAGTAGAATGTAGCATATGAAAATATTGGAAGCCCTTTAAGATCTATGACATTTAACAGGACTCCTCATTTATGAAATAACAGTCAATTCAGCTTTTCCAGGGTTATGCCAGTGTAATGAAATCATCCATCAGCACGACTGATGGTCATCCAGGGCTTCACAGAGGAGATTCTAGCAATTATAGTTGGCTCCTGATTTGCGAGCAAACAGGCATAAGTCAGGAGAGCCCTGCTCTAGCTTTGTATCACATCAGGTGTCTCTGCACATAGGGTTGTAAATTAACAACACCATAGCCATAGACCTTGGTGCACTGATACCTGAGCTGAATAGTAAGACAGCCCTTTTTGGCTGAAGTGTAGGGCTTTGTGTGAGCATTATCTCAGGGATTGCTGCACACTTCTCAATGGTGCTTCATGGACGGGCCTTATAAATTGCTGGAAACAATATTATCCAGAGAGCAGAGTTTATAGAAAACCTTTTTTACTGTTTCAAAGACTGGAGTCAGTGTGGATTCACGGCAGAAGCAGCAGCAGAACAACAAGATTTTTATTCAGTCTAGAAATGTGCTTATTTTTCAAACAGTGGTCCACTTCTGCCCACAGCTGAGGACTTGGAACTTGATCATAGAACCATAGAGCAGAACTACTGGTATATGTAGAACTCAATTGCTTGCAGAACCTTCCCACAGCTGAGTATATCTGAAGAACTTAACAGAAGCAGTTAAACAGGATAATCTAACAGATGGAAATAAAGGAGAAGGTGCTTAGATATAGTAATTGCATCTTGGCTAGTTATTTTTTTCAGCCACAAGTGAAACCATTCTTAGCACATCATCTGATCTAGCTTGATGAGCAGAGATGCACTTTCTCTGTATTCATGGGGGTGGTGAACAGATTTAAACTCACTTGTGTTTAACTTTAAATTGATCAAGCAAACTACACTGAATTAAGGGATAAGTTCATTACAAACACATCCCATTTAGCAGAGCTATTGGCAATGCACTATTTACATGTCATCATTCAGGAATTCCAATATGCCTTATTCTACTGAATTTTTCCTTGCATTACAAAGAGGACCAGCTTGCCCCAGCTGTGCACTAGATCGTACTGACAGGTTCAGAGGGTGACCTTCCCGAGGGCTGCTCTGTGACCCACTTTGGTTGCGGAGGCACTATCACAAAATCCCTTGCCATTACCCACCTGCTGTAAATGACACTAAAGATTGAGCTGACACAACAGTTTGCTAGAAAACTTAATTACAGGACCATTTTTCTTCATTAAATTAATGTTAAACAGAGGTTCCATTCAAAGAACAGATGGCAAATACGAGGTCATACAGATACAGATTAAACAATATCGGCAACCGTTGCTAAACATACACAAAGTACAAAGCTAGTACATGCTAAGTGTACTTTGAAACCATGCTTGAATCATGAAAAACAAAATCCTTTCATAGATTCGGTTCTTATCTCGTTCAGATGCAAATCACTTCAATAGGCCTACAGGGAAAAGGTCTCCCAAGATCTCCTCGGTCCACCCTATTACATGTTTCAAAGATTTTTCTTGTAGTTTCTATTTTTACTAAATTATGACACCAAACAAATAAGTTTGTTTGGTGAAGTCAAGTGGCTAGAGCATGAGAATTACAGCTGAGGGTCTTGGGCTTTTCCAATGGGAGTAACTGCTGTCTGAAGAGCAGTAAAGCAAAATATCACTTCCATAAGAAAATAACAAAGATTTCAGCTCCCATATAGTATAGTGCAAAGTGTCATATTTGACATATTTGTCAAATATTTGACATATTCCATGCTGCAGCTAAACATCTAAACATAACTTGCATCACAATCCTTTCTTCTTCACATTTCTGATATCTGCTGAATAACCTTTTAATTTCATATGGTACCTATCGCCTCCATCAGTTTAAGAGCAACCCGAACTCTTTTGCTTGCATCGCCATTACCTTTCCTCAGAGCTAGATGGAGACACTGAGTGGATCTTAAATAAAACAAGACAAAGAATGTCTAGATTTATCACAAAACTAAAAGCCCAGAGCAATGCCTGAAAAACAATTGGCTTCATGTACGGAAATAATTCTCTGAGGCAGATTATATAGGCCCCTAACACGTGAGTTACACTTCAGTAGTGAAATGCAACTCGATCTAGCAAGGAGACACAGCTCTACTGTTTGGGGCTGGCAGACTCCCTGCCCAGAAAGTGCCTCCTTGTGAACCACTACACGACCTAGCAGTACTACTTTGCAGCTTTTCAAACACATGAGATCACAGATTTTTCAGTTATGTATTTTCAGATTTTTAACAACGGGGCACCATGTTGTTACAGCAACGTACAGAGTCACTGTTGAGTTTCTATGCTGTAAGAGCCGCACGTAAGCATTCTCCTGTCCTGCACCCTGCTTTTCATCTCCTCCATTCTTTCTCCAATTTGTGAAAGCTTGGCTTGAAATTTCTTAAAATCCTCTGTTCTAATGTGTGTTGTTTTTTTTTTTTTTTATGGTGATGGTTGTTATTTTATTTATTATTTTATTTCACAAATAACGCTGCACTGTTACAAATAATAAATTCTTTCCCTTCCTTAACAGCCATTAGCATATGTAATTTTGGCTAGCAGCTTGAATAAACACATCCCTTCCCATCAAGGCGGCATAAACAGATTGGGTGCTGCCTGATCCAAGACACCTTTACTCTTTCTTAGGCATTTGTGTAATCTTGCAAGATGCCTTGGAAACTTCAGAGTTTCCAGCATAACTGAAAGTGTTAACATCAGACATCTAATGCATAAATGCTCTTTCTTTCTCTGCCTCTCGTGTTCCATTTGGAAGGCAATTTTACCACCATTTATTTTATTTAAGCCCCACTTTGGAATGAAGTAAGGTTATCGCTCTCCTAGTTTATTTTTTCCTGTCCCATCTTTGTTTTCTGTGGTCTTGGAAGACTGCTTGTCTTGTTTTCCCACTTGGCATACATTCCGTAAATGTTTTAGTTGTCTCCAAGGCCACGAAGCTAAAAGGCCATAGAGGAGTTGGGTGCTTGACTGGAAAGACGTGACCAATGTGAAAATCCTACTTCTCTTTAGTTTAGAGTTAGCAGAAATGTGTATTTCTACAGTTTTGGAAGGAAATTACAGTGGCATGGGCATCATATTCATGAGCTACCTCAAGTACCTTCACCTACTTTGACAACTCCGATGCTTGCACTTGTCTCCTGTACATATTGATGTAAGTACTGTGTGAAGAACTGTGATGGTCTGAAAGGTGCCTTGTGCTGGACTTTGCCTGTAAGACATGACACTGGTCAACAGTTTTAAGTATTGGGAACTGCGAGAATTCTCTATATCAAATCTCCTCATACAACCACGAACAGCAATATAGAAGATATACTCTCAACTGGAAGAAGTATACAGAGATTTTGCTAGTGCTAAAAGCAACCATAATAACCAATACAATAAATTAGTATTTCTAGAATGTTGGACATTCTAGAGAATGCCAATCCGATAACCTAAATGGCAGTCAAAGGGAATGGAACCCACGTTATTCACAACAGTAATTTAATTCCTGCAGATGTGCATTACCCCCATGACTGCATCTTTATGGAAATCCTACAAAGTGGAGACGGGGCCCATGTACTTCTAATTCTTTACATGCTAATAGGTCAGATGAAATAAGCTAAACAAGGAGACCATATAAAATGTCTTATCGACGTAATGCCTTTGAAGTAAAGAAACAAAAACAAGAATTTAGGGCGGAATTGCTTAAGAACATGGCCAATGACTTACTGACAATATTGCTTATGGTAGATTTAAAAGGACAGTCACACCCCAAATGAGCTTTGCACTGTACACATATATAGAAAGACAAACTCCCTGCCCAAATAGCAAATAACTGAAAAGAATTTATCTCCTTGTCTTTTTATTTCCTGACAACAATGAAAGTTACAAATGTAGACAGCAAAGATTTAATTCCAGTCTCCAATGTTAACAATACTGATAAATAATTTTCAGTGTACTTCCTCTTTCATGCAAGAAGGAAACATTTTAGACTTATAGTTACCTGAAAACTACTGATGACACATCGATGTTGACAGAAGTAATCCACTTTACTATCTGTCCTAACAACTTTTCTCTCTTTTTTTTCCTGTCAACAGGCTTTTTTTCTAGTGTGCCATTACTTGAAAATATACTTTACAATAATTAATTAGCATATATTCCTTGCAGTGTGAGACAGGAAAATTTCTGTCCACGTGGAAATTCTTCTCACTGTCCTGATTTTAATTAAGCAATTCCTGCTTGTACATTTCTATAAACTTTTACTTAGAATAAAATGATTGGAGATAATCCGGTTATCTCTTACCAAAAAAAAAAAAAAAACACAAAAAAAACCAACCAACCAACAAAGGCTATCTAGTACTTTTATATGTTCTAAGAATAGAGAAAGCCTTTTCCTTCTTGACTCCTTGCATCATTATATCACCTTGCTCAGATCCACTGATCAAGGGTTTAGGCAGCTACATGGTATTGTGTCAGAACTTATGTGTCTATTTGTAGGATGCCTCAGCTCTTGCACAGACCTCTAGGTGTCCAGGACCAAAGTTACACTTTGGCAATTGGTCTGTCATTTTGGCCCTGATGTTTTGTGAAAATGAAGAGCAGAGCTCTGCCCTCACTGGGAGCAGAGGTGCATGATCAGCTGTGACAGAGCTGCAAGGCCATCCCAAAAGATCTCATTGTGGAGGACACCAGTGTCAAATGCTGTTCTGGAGAGGATTGCTGTGTACTGTGGACTTTTCCAGTCTAACTCCAAGTTATGGCTCTGATTGAATTCTTCAGAAAAAAAATGATCAAGCATTCACTAATTGTAGTGTATGTCAGATTTCTGAGCAACTGCCCTCAAGTCATCATATCTGAGTTACTGAAGTAAAAAAAAATCTAAGGCTTCACCTGTAGGTGGCAGGAACAGGGGCTGTTGCCAACCCTGAGTGGTGACCTTTCTTCCCCACGTGTTCTCCTTCCTGATGAGCTCCATGACTCAGCGGCATGTGCACTTTGCTTCTGTACAGTTCTGCACATTGATGAAGACATGCATCGCCTTACCCAGTCATATCCCCAAATTAAGACCAAGACTGGCAGTACATCAAGCACCGGAATTTGTTCCAGATGTATTCAAATGCACAATGGCAGGTGCACAATGATATTTAGGTCGGTAACGCAAGCAAGATCAACAGTACCACCCCACGGGCTCTAATTCTGACTAACCAAGAGACAAGCCAGGGATTAGACCTGGCAGTTGAAGTGGTACATTGAGAATAATTGCATGTTCGGAAAAACATCCCCTCGGGCATTCACAGTCAGCTGAGATCACTCAAAATTGTTATGAGAATAGATATGATGGTATAACCAGGTTGGCTGGTATAATCTAGAACATCTACTGCAATAATCCTAATCCAAGCTCCAAAGAGAGGTTGTGGGAGAAGAACTGAAGTGTGGGCAAGTGCAGCTACTTAGTTATTTAGGAAAGAAAAAGAACATATTAGCTTTAGGACAGCACACAGATAAAAAGAAAGATACCTTAATTTCTATGACTGATGTCAAACATTTAGAAATAGTTATTTGGAAAATTGCTCTTTACTTCATACAGGTGTTCAGTGAAGCCTTTGCAGGAGTACAAAGAGATCTGCAGAAATCTAAAACACATAAACTAAAGGAAATACCCCCGGGTTAAAAAGTAGGATGTAATGTAAATTATTCATAGCTGGAAATTAGTAATTAGTCATTCGGTGACAGGAGAGACAGGAAGCCTAGACAAAGTGTTCATTAGGAGGTTCTTGTCCCTTTTTCAGACAGGCTGTGAAATGATAACTAATGTCATTAGCCAAAAAGCCAGCAACACACCCAATTAGGACGAGGTCAACGTGTAGTACCAGACTGAGTGTGAATAAAGCTGTGTGAATAAAGCTGTGTTCCTCATGGACCCAGACAGAAATTAAATGAAAATGTGAACACATTGCCCATAGATGAGCTGCCAAATTACTGTTCAATGAACAGGGAATCTTCTGTTCCTTGAAAGATGTCCCTCAGCTAATGGAAGTCATCTAAGCTTATGGTGTCACTCATTTAACATCATGTAAAGCCACAAATGTGTAGGATTGGGGAGTCACTGTTTAACATACTGTTACACACTTGAAGCATACTGGGGCAGGGGCTGCAGTGACCTTAGTGTTATTGTTAATTATGGGGCCCACATGCCCTCTGGGAACTCAAGATATCTGCTCCTGGAAAGGAAGCAGAAGGTATTCAACTAAGAAAATTGGAAATGTATAAAGATCATATCATAATAAACAATACTGTATGCCAATTATTTTTAAAATGAATCTGGATGTTTTATTGTGCACAGAGAAGCTTTGTTACCTAAGTAATTCACAGAAAAGAAGCTGTACCCACTCTTATTTTACTTGTGTCACCTGCAAATTCTCAAAGTCAATCACTGTAGGTTAGGGCTGAGAGCATTTCTGTATTATGGGACTCAATTAGGGTATTACTTATGTTGTAATGCATGTTTATTTTGCAGAAAAGCAAGTCAAAAGGATAATTCTCAGCATAATGTATATAAACTGTCTACATGTCATGCAGATGAAGTAAAAATGTACACATGGTCAAGGGCAACTGCAGTATACAAGGAAACCGGGTTAAATTAAGACACATATCAGTAGGTCAAGAAAGGGTTTTCAGTGGAGTGGAAAAAATCAGGGAAAGTAAGTTTAGGAAACAAATAATTATCTTGTAAATTTTTGGCATGGGGACACTCTCAGAATAGGGTCAGTCAAATAGCTTATTTGAAGTAATGCTGGCCAGTTTTTATTATATGAGTAGTATAGCAGTAAGGATCATTTTTACAGACCAGAGGGAGGAAATTAGAAGATTACATATAAATCAACAGAATTGGAAAAACATAATAATAGAATAATGTAGAATTCTGACAAATGCTTTTTCAAAATACATTCACTTTTTTAAAAGCCTGAACCAAAGCTGCATATAAACTCACAAGGTACCAAGAGTTTGAATAAGAGACTCTGGGGCTTTACTCATAAAAATGTACTGACATGGTTGGGTCCAATTTTTTCCATTAAGTTTAGTGGTAGAATTAGAATGTACATACATGCATGGTATGAAAAGTATAATGTCCAATTTGTGAAGTCTGGTACCAACCAGCAAATGAGATTAAGAGAATGGGAAATTAACATAGGGAAAAGCACCTGGTTTTCTCCCATAAAAATGGGTGATTGTGCTGTCCAAATCCAGTGCCATTCTAGTTATGCTAGAACTATCATGTTGCATTTATTATGGCAATGCAAAAAAATACACACATTTCCTTCCTCCTAACTTTACTTTCTTGACTGTGTTTATTTTGAAAACAAAAATGTCACAGAATGTGAAAAAGAACTGGAATAAGAGCCAAAGAATTAACTGTGGTCAGACATTTCAACTCAGCCATTTTCTACTTTTTTTTAGTGTAAATGGACCTGACCGCAAAAAGCTAATTTGATTTTATTTACCTTAAAGGCTTCTGGGTATGAAGAGCTAGAGTTTTAGGTCTGACCCAGTCATACCCTTGTGAAAACATGCAGGCACACCTAAACAAGGGTTGACCATCATGTTTGCTCTACCCTGAGAACAAACTGGGTAGACATAAACCAGCTTTGGTCCAGAAGTGGGGGTAGCCACATTAGAGCCATAATAACTCCTGGAGTTTATCCAGAGAAAATGTGGTTTAAACCAACTAGGCCAGAAGATAGGCAAAACCATCACTTCTGCATTGGTTTGTGTAGACTCACTTTGAGCAGAACATGTAGAATGGATATATTATTTGTCATGCCATCACATTTACAGCCTTTGGTTTCCTCATAGCTCTCTGCTATGAAGAATGGTCATGCAGCATATAAATGAGGACTTTGGCAAGTCTTTTTACTTTACAAGTCTCTTTACTTTCCCTGTATCTCTACAGAACTGTGCGTGTCCAAAGGGATTAGCCACTCCAGCAACACAAAACTCAATATTTTTCCAAAACTTATGTTTTGTCAATTCTGTAAATCATGTGAGTTGGAAGGGACCTTTAAAGGCCATCTGGTCCAATCCCCCTGCAATGAGCAGGGACACCCACAGCTCCATCAGGTGCTCAGAGCCTGTCCCCTGACCTTGGATGTCTGCAGGGATGGACACCACCGCTGCTCTGGGCAGCCTGAGCCAGTGCCTCACCACTCTTCCTGTCAACAACTTTTCCCTTATATCCAGTCTAAATCTCCCCTATTTTAGTTTGAAACCAAAACCGTAATTCAAAGAGTAATCCACATGGGAGAAGTGCTGGGTGATGTGCAATCCTGATCCCGTGAGACATTTTTCCTTTACAGTAACTGGAAAAGATCTGAAGCATGATGAAGTGGCAATCATATGGCAATCATTCTCAATTCCCACGTGGGAAGCCATCAAATCTGCTAGGATTTTTCTAGAAAAGAGGCAGCCGACAAGGGTAATGACAAGGTCTATAAAATCATGAATGATGCTATTGTAGATGCTAAAGGTTTACACTGGTTTAAGAGGAAATTGGACGAGCTCAGGGAAGAGAAATCCACTGAGGGTTATTAAATCATTGAAACCACATCTGAAGCTGAGAGCAGTCAGAAACTGGGAGAGTTTGAGTGGAGAAATCATCTGTGCTTATCCTGTCCTTGCTCTTTTCCTATAGACTTCGTAAGAGAGTGCATGGGGATAGCCAGACCTTCAGTGTAACCATTCTCCTTACATTTTCATGCGATGAAACTTGTGGAAACTGCCACCAGTTCAAGCCTTCCTGACTGGTATGAAATTTAAAAAATTCTTGTATTTGACATATCATAACTGAACGGGTATTTGAACAAAAAAGCAAATAGGCAAAGCTGTTGTTTGTAATGCCCAATGCTGCAATTTCATTGGAACTGTTTCTGAAGAGCCAAAACAGATAGATAGAAAATATTTTTAATGAGTCAATCTGCTAAAATGAAAACAGGACTGAGCTTTGCATATTTTGCTGTCTGAAAAGTGTCATACGTTTTCTTCTTTGATCCCTGAAGAGAGAGGTTCAACCCTTCGCCTGTCTAGGACCATGGAAAAAGCAGTTTTTATTGTAATCCACTTACATCTTTACTAGTTCCAAGTATTCTCAAGCGAGTCATTGGAGATACTTGGAGATTCAGATGATCAGTTGGTAGAAATGCTCACTCTAGGAAAACTAGCTCATTATACCAACATCACAGCTTACTGCTGCAAGGGATGAAGTGCAGGTTTCCTCCCACTCTTGCCATGATCGGTGACGATGACATTGTCACCTTTGGAGGTGCACATCAGTGTCTCAGTGCAATGCCTCGAAAGTGGTGAGGTCACTGCATACCCCTGGGGCACTGCAGGCAAGAGAAGAACCAGTTTAACCTCCAGCTTTACCAGTTACTCAAACGAGCCAAGCCAGTGAGGAATTACATTGCAGAAGTTGCTTTCACTTCAAATACAATTGCGGATAGGACACGATTAAAGTTAATCCTTCACTAGGGAGGGAAGCTAATGAATTGAAATTCTAGATAGCACCAAGAAAATGTTGGCTCCAGGAAAATACAATGGGTGGCCCAAATGCTTACCGATGCCAAAATCAAGTACAAATATTTAAAAACAAAATCATCTGGAAATTACAGGGACAGAGATAAAACAACTACTAATATGAGATCATTTGTACCAAGATAGTAACAGAGGTGGAAAAGCCCTCATTTTATTGACTGTTCTTATTACAGCTATAAAATGCAAATGTTGTGCACACATGTGCCTGCCATCTGCAGGGCCAGGCAGCATCCAGGCTGGCTGCACGGGCAGTCATATTTTCACATTATGAATGATAAGAGAGCAATTCAGTGGCAGAGACGGCTCATGATATGCTCTACCGTGCAGGTGGTGTTTACAGCTAAGCACCTTTTCTGGAATGAACTCTTGAGGTCAAAATAATTCAGGGAGTCGTTTAAGCAGAGAGGCAAACAATATTAAAGTAAATATGAGCTCACTGTAACCCTCACTGTTCAGGCCGTTGTGTTTATGGCAGACTTCCCAAACAGAGCAGTTCCACTTTGGAGTCATGCAATGCACCTGCTGCTTTTACAGCACAAGCTCACACCTCTGTTTTCACATCGGTAATTCATCTGCATGCCCCAGTTGTGCTTGCAGGTTGGATAGCCAAAAGAACAAGCATCCAGGTTTGGGTTTAATGTCAGCGAAATGCATTGCATTACAGAAAAACATAGACTGAAAAATTAAATTAAGAAATAAAAGTCAAGCCAACTGAATAGGAATTCCTTTAAAAAAGAACACCATGTCTTTGACAAACAGTAATGGACATAGAACAGTTTATACCTGTTACCACCAGACTGGAAAAATACAAAGAACAGTGCTTGACTTCAGCTTTCAGACACAGCTATGTACAAAGATGTGCTGTTCACTAAGAGTCAGTGCAGATATTCAACAGAAAGTTGCACTGAGACACATCAAGTGTGGTGAGATCAGCTCCTTACTATTGCAACTCAGTGTAGATATGTGAAAAATATACGGAGTTGAAAAAGCCAGAGCAGCTCAAGAGCTGTCTAAGGGAAAGGTCTTTCATTCCAAATACATGGTTTAATAATGATTTAAAACAGTATTACACAATGGTACCAGAGGCTGTGTCCATTAATACTGGCCAAAATCTTTCTAGACCAGGTAATTTCGTGAGTGTATTTTTAGTTTGGTTCTGTGCAGAGCTACAGTCAGCCATTAATTGTGTTACCAGTTTCAGCACAGGCAGAAGGTATTCCTGGCTATTACATCTGAAATGCATCCACACTCCCAGTAATTATTTCATGTTATTGGTTGTTATATTATTTTATTGTCGTTTTCCATGTATTAATCAAACTGCCTCATAGTGCTGCTTCTCAGCAAGCAAACTGCATTTATGAAGCTCACTGGGCACAGAAGCTTTGTAGAAAACATTTATTTGAGAACACTACTTCTTCTGAATCAGACAGAAGACTGAAAAGTAAAAACTTAAAAATGTCAAGTTTTCACTATTATTTTAAAGAGCCAGCTGCTTAGTACTGGGAGGGACTATTATACTCTTCACTATAATTGAGTGCAGGGAAAGACCTGACTCAGCAAAATGCAGTTATCAGCAAGGAAGCAGCATATCTGCTCAAAATACTGTGGCAAGACCATACCAGATATCTTAAAGTACTTACTAGAAGAAATAAGTGCATGGGAAAGGTATAAAGTAAATTATAAGGAAGACCTTAGGGTCATTTTTTAATGGAATCAAAAGCAGAATTCTGTGTTGTTGATGGTCAGATTTAGTAAACACATTCAGTTGCTCTGTATCAGGGAGCCTTTACTAATTCTCTGTCTGAAGCCTTCAGAGA
This sequence comes from Numida meleagris, assembly GCF_002078875.1. Classification (NCBI taxonomy): domain Eukaryota; kingdom Metazoa; phylum Chordata; class Aves; order Galliformes; family Numididae; genus Numida; species Numida meleagris. Next base: position 4,782,890 of record NC_034413.1, on the reverse strand, counting down.
GAAGAAAAATGCAGTCTCAGCTTTTTAAATGGTGCTAGATCCTCATGGTGCAGAGAATCTCCTACTCCTTTGTAATAATAGCTACCATTCACAGGAATTAGATTTCCCAGGGTACTTCACCACTTCTCATAGAAGCACATTTACATATATATACACATATGAAAAGAAAACGATGTATATCTATGAAAATGCCCATTTGCCCATTTAAGACAGTTGAGTATCTCCTTCAGAGGCCTTCCTGGGGCCGCATGCAGCACAGCAGGACGGGGCATGCAGTGCTCAGCCAGAGGGATTTATTTCAACTTGCACGGCAATCTACTGTGAAATTTGGATTTCTTTCAGTGCTCAGTGGCTATTTCCTGCAGGAAATGATTTTTATGGGTGGTAATGATGTATGGTTGGAGCCCACTGCACAGCTCTTTCCCCTTCACTGTGGAGGACAGTTCATCAGCTCTGTGACACCATCACTTCTCCTTTTCCTTTTCACCCCATGGGCTTTAAAGAAAGCCCCAATTTCTGTATAGGACTTGCCTGAGGAGCAGCAATCTATGGGGCCTTCTGGGACAGAAATTATCATTGCTGCAGCAACACGTGAAGATAAGAGGTTTTGTATTTCGGAGAGTGGAAGTTTGGGATGAAGGTTGGGATTAGCTCAGAGACGTTACATTTCACACTACTATTCACTCATTTGTTTGTAGCTACTTTGCCCTTTGGTGATTTCTGTGCATAATGTTTTGATTTATGACCTTGAACTTGCTCCTCAGCTCTAAGCCAGTGAGGGCATGGTTCTCAGACCCACTGGTCCAGTTGTGACAAATGTACACCCCTCTAAAGAAGGATCAAGTCTACAGCCTGCCTTTACATGTGTAAGACAAGAGTATAAATAGAGCTTCACACCGACATATTTATGTGTTTGTGTACAGAGGACACTTTTAAGCTCTTCTGTCGGCTCTTGCTACTTCAGTACTGCATTATGAATCCTGTCCCAAATCCAGAATGTGATGCTGTGACAGCAAGCAGCAGGGCTGATACAGGGTATGACATCCTGTTAGTAGGGATGACAGCAGAGAATGAGGGGTATGTTTCTGTCTGCTGAAGTCAGGGTTAGGAGATAGATACCATTGACTAAAATGAGACTGAATAAGGGATTGAATTGCTCTTTTTTCTTTTTTTAAATATCTCTGGGTCTGACTAAGTCCTCTCTGGACAACCACATAAAAACTGCATGCTTTCTTTGTCTGATACTGATTTTAATTGCAGCTAATTAGTATTAGACTGTTTACATACCAAGTCTAGGGAGGAGAGACTGATGCTATCTGGTAGATGATACATATTCCAGCTGCTGGAATGGTGCGGGGTTTAGAACTTAATTAAAAAATAAAAGGAATTGATGCAACAAAATAACTAGTTTAAAATGCAGTTAAAATGTCATAGTCATTAAATTTGAACTGAAACTATCTAAAACATTATTTTATCGTGTTCCTTTTCACCATCTGTACAAAAACCCTAGAACATAAATCTTATCCTAGTGTTGTTAACTGGCACTTTTTGAACCAGTGGTTTAGCTTTGAATTGCCATGCTTATTTGTTAAGTCAAGAGTACCAAGTAAAGTTTAAGCTCCGTATAATTGAACACATCAAATTATATAGCCATGAAAATGGGACTTCCAGTGGAAAAGGCAGCTGACGCTCAACTGAAATAGATATGTTGGAATAATGATTATGTACCTGATTTTAAGACTTCAAATGAGCTGTTTAGGCAGGAATTTGCAGCTCTATAATTTTAAAAAGGTAAAGGTCAAATACCTTATTTACAAAAACATGTTCCTTGGTTATTGCATACGTATCTAAAGCCAGCTTTAAGTGTAAGTAATGAACCTGAAAATATGTTAGGGCTGATTAAATTAAATTGTATTTAATATTAAAACATGCTAAAACACACCTATAGAATAAATAACAAGCCCCGGAGGAAATTTAAATATAGAGCAAAGTGATTAATACTCCACGCTGATGAATAATACAGTTTTATAAAAAGTAGGGTCATGAATAAGCACCTATCCCTGCAATCAATCCATGTGGGTGGGCCTTGCAGCTGGAAAAAACTTAGCTGATGCCTCTCGGTCTCTGCGTGGGTGTAAAGGTTCACACACACCCACATATGTATGCAACTGCAGAACAAGGACTAACATTTCAGCCCCACTGGATAATGCCAAAGAAGGTCAAATATCACTGACCTCAGTGTTTGTGAGAATGTTCTGCCAAGTACGAGAGAAATCTACAAACAACAAACACAACTTTGCTCATATTCTCGGTCACTTCATTAGCAAAACCAAGCAGTTATTTTGACTTGCAAGAGTTTAGTTATTTTAAATACATTTTACTTACCAAGTACAGGGTCTGTGATTTATTTACACATTTTAGAAAGGAATATCAGGAAAGCCCAAAAGGTCAAAACAAGGGTCTTGGAGTAAAAACTGTTGTCTGTAAAAGCAATTCCTACTGGAAAAAATTATGATGATTGAGGGGCCAGTGGTGCTAGGGCAAGTACCAGATAAGCCACAAGCTATTTGAAGTAATTCTTCCTTTGATCTGCCAGGCCTTTCGGTACATAAGGAAATCCAGTGGTGTTCCAGAGGCCTTGATAATCTTTCTAATGATATGCTTAGGATGCTTAAGGTTGAGGTTAAAGAGGCCTTTCAGTGCAGCTTGGCTTGCAAACATTTGGTGGAGGGAACTGACCTTCCCCTCAAAGATATTTGCAAAGCATCTGCTCACATTAGCAAATGTGTAGGCAATCGTGTGTATGAGCTTGACCAAGAGAAATGTCAAAAAGAGCTTTTAGAGTAACTCCGCCATCATTACCACAGAAACAGTCCTGCCCAGACCAGTGATACTTTAGGGTACCAAAGGGCTTTATAAGCAAGGTGTATTGAGAAGGATAGTTTAAAAGCCTTTGGGAAAACAGGAAATCCTAGAGCTGACTTAGTCAAAATCTTTGACAAGTAGTCCTCATTGCAACATCACATTTTTAGGTCAGCTTTTAACACTATCTCAATATTCACTTGAAAAAAAAAAAATTATAATCCATTTTGACACCGCTGAGGCCTGAGGCAACTGATTTTTGCTAGAAAACTAGTGCTTAGTGTCCTGCTCCTGTGGAATCCCTGAGGCACTCCCCTCTACCTGCTCAGAGCAAACACCACATCCATATCTTTCAACCCATTTGAAGCTCATAAACTAAAACAACCACCAATCCAGGTGCCCCATTAATTAGATGAGCTCAGGCTGAGCATTACACACATGACCACGCTGTGCTCAATTTGGATGTCATGGCAATTTTCACTCCAAAAAGAAGTCATCATCTGCATCACCCCCCAGACAGGGCCCTTCAGTGAGCAGCCCGTGGAAAACGTATAGCTCCCAAATGGTAACTAAGAGATTGATAAAGCATTGTTGACTCTCACATGCACAAGGTAATGCTCTTGTCAAATGCATACTAATGAGACCTAGGCAAACAATTGCCTGAGATGTGCAACTGTGAGGTACTGTCATGCCAGGGCAGTATCAGAGTTGAGCAGAGTATTGATAGAGGGAGCACACATCAAGGGTAGAGCCAGGGCATGACTTGTGATGGAAATAGGACACTGCTGGTAGCCACAGAACCCAAAGAGGCCAAATGGTTCAGGTGGTTGATAGAAACCACTCAGAGATGTGAATGGAGGCTGGAGAAATGTGAATGGAGGCTAGAGAGCAAGAAGTCTGGGAAGCAGTTGGCCCTGTACTCAGATGAAGCCAGAGCAAAGTCTTCTTCTCACAAGTGGGCTGGGGCAGCTCACTTACTCCTAGCTTTTTTCCAAGTGGGTTTTCTTAATTGATCAATTAAAAAAAGAATAGTATGGGGCTTCTGTTTCCAGTACTGGTTTAAGAAATAGAAAAGCCCCTTTCTTCACCTTCCCTGTTGGCAACACCTTCAACCAACCTGCCAGTCTATTCCATATGGGACAAGCAACTACTGCATCAAGAAAGATTGGTATCCTTAAGCATAGGCTAAAGAGTACTGTTCAGATACTCTCATTTGCCCAAAGACTATTTAGTTGTTCCATGGAAAGCAAAATACCTTTAAGATGAGAAATTCACGACTTCAGAAAACCATACATTTTAGTGGTTATTGTCTGTGGGAGGTAAGTGTTGAGTCACCTCAACCAAAGGAAAAGATATTCCTGAGGTTTTGCATTACAGGTAAGTGCTTTAATACATAGTCTATGGGAAATGGTTGAAACACACATTTTGAATCGCTGCTTTGGAATGTAGGTGTCCTGGGTTTGTTACTGTTACTATTTATTTGGTTTTGTTTTATTTAGGGACTTGACTCATTACATTCCTGCGGGAAGTGCTAACATTTTCCCCTGAAATGACAGTGTGACATCCTGCTTTCAGCTGGCCTGTTTTTATATTTGACTGCACCTGAAAAGAGAGCATTCTCTTTTCTGTACAAAAGGGCAAGTTTGAACAAATCTTCAGAGAGCTGACAGGCAGGGAATACTGTGTTATGACTGCAGGCTGAGGTAGTACCATGCTTCTCAGTGATGCTGAAGCTCAGAGAGTATGTGAAGGAGTAGAGTTGTTGGCAGTTTGCAAACTTCACTGGTAGAAACCCCAAAACAAAGAAAAATTCGACAACTGCAAATGTTATTTGGATTTTGAGGGTATCTAAAGCAGTAAATCCCTGCAATGATTGTGACCAATCCAGAGTTTCCACCAGGCTTGTTCCAGCAACGTTTTCGGTGTGTTGCTGTTCAGAATGAATACTTGGAAGTTTTAGCAAAAACAGAAAATTGAGGGAAAATATCCTTTCCTTCAGGGCTGATGGCTTTCCTAAGATACCCTTTGGCAGATACAGTCTACTGCTAAAAACAGAGGAGAGGAAGTTCAGAGACGGCCTCAAGAGCATTAAAAGAAGACGTGAAAGGCCTGTTCTTATCCAGGGCAAACACTCCTTGCCTTACGTAAAGCAAGTTTCTAAGGGCTAGCTCCATGGAAACAGTCACAGAAGTTAAGTCAAAAGTTGAGGTCATGGAAACCATTCATCATTTATGGCCTCATCTCAGAGACCTCTGAACTACACATACTGTCACTTTTTGACTTTAAAAGTTTCCCCTGGTTTTGGACCCTTTTACAAAGCCGGGATTGCCTCAGCCCTGACCCTGCCAAGCAGCTGGGTGCGTTGTCCACTCCAGCGGGTCTCGGAAGGTAGAGGCTTCCACCTCACCCCATGAGGCCTCCAGAAGGGAAACGTTCCCAGATTACATCCTGATACATGAGTCTGCTCATCGGAAAGCACAGTGATGACCACCCTTTTTATAAAGTTTGACAGAAAGAGAAAGGTGAGATTGCTGTTTTAAAAAAAAATAGAGCATTATCACAGAATCATAGAACCATGTGAGTGGGAAGGGACCTTTAAAGGCCACCTGGTCCAACTCCCCTGCAATGAACAGCTTGATCAGGTGCCCATAGCCTGGCTAAATATAACACTACCCTGTAAATTATTCCTTTTCTAGGCTGCTGTCATCCTTGGAGCAGTTTCTTCAGTTCAGAGTGTCCAAGAGTCAATACCATTGGCTCCTCTGGGAAGCATATGGAGCTCCATGTCATCCACACACCTGTTTTTCAGAGACAGCAACTCCCATCACCTGGAAATGTTTATTTGTGTGGATGTCCACGAACACAGAGACAAGTGCGTGGGTGTGTGTTTATATATTTAACTATGCAGAAATAAACTTTCTGGATGGAAGTTGATAAGGGTCAATTGGAAAACAAAGCACTGAATGGCTAAAATAATAAAAAGTCCTTTTCGTGTCCTCACAAAACTAGTGCCTTGTTGACACTGTTAAAATACGTAACAGGTGGGGAATGGATGTATAAGGGGTATTAATATAGAGAGAATTGTTGTAGGTACTTTAGTTGCTAGATAAACAATCAAAATGCATGGGGCTAAATCTAGATGCTTTTTGCATAAAGAAAAAGATACTGTTGAATTTAAAGAGGGGCAGGTTTCACCCAGGGAAAAAAATGACAAAGGAAGAAGGCATGGAACACACAGATGATGCAAACTAACATAATATAACATGTAAGACGTACAGCCCTGGCCCACGCACTCAGAAAACAGAATAAAGAAGAAGAGTTCAGAGAGCTTTATACTTCCGAGGACATGTGGTTATGAGGTCAGATGGGAGGTCTGGGTGCCAGGAGGCTGCCGGCATCCAACACCAGCTGAGGGTCTGAGTCACCCCGAGCCCATCACATGGCCTCTTTGTGTTTCACGGAAGCCAAAATGAGCTAGGCAGAACCTTGTTGGAAACCAATACTGCATCTAAGAAATGTTTTCCAACTCAGGCCATGAACATAAAGATTCCTCTGGAAAGTACCTAACAAAGCATTTAATACCAAGATGCACTTTCAAAAACCTCCACAGAAAGTCTTTGCAAAAGTATTCTGATGTTGAAGTGAGCAGTCTGAGGGCAGCTCCCTGAAAACACTGCTCCCAGAACCTCAAGCTTCCCAATTCCCATGGAACTGACCCCTCAGAGGAGCTGGAAATAAATTGGCTATTTTCTGAGCTCGTCAGTCTTTTCTGAAACCCTGGAGAATAAAGGTCATAAAAGGAAAGAACAAGTGTTTAATTCTACTGAAGCCAATGGACAATATTATGCCAAGTTCCGTGGGGCAAGATTTCTTCCTCTACTTTTAGGTATGTAAAAATGCATTGCCTAGACAAAATTAGAACTTCAAGGAGTTCTGGTAACAATAATAGCAGCTTGATGTAAGTTTGAGAAGGATCACATTTGAGTGATTCATAAATTCTAGCAATATTGATCTTCTGCATTAGCAGTTGGCCTCTGATGACATGCAGTTACTTAATTCTTTGTGTATTTATGGTAGTTGCATTGGCTGCTTTTAAGTGCTATGTGTTTCCATGCTTGTAAGTAGTATAGACTTTCAGTTTATTTACACTGGGAGGTTTTGGGAAGCATGTAAATCTGAGCTGAGTAATGTGGAACAACTGTTGTGCAATGAGTACACACAATTTCTGGTTAAGCTTCTTCCATCTGAAATGCTCTGCCTGTGTATACATTTTGGGATTTTCCTTGCTGTAGAGTACACAATATCTGCCAAATCTGCTTGAATTCAGGGTCTTTGGGGTCATTAAAAACAAAAACAAAAAAACATCATGTCCATATTCCGCTCTACTCCATCCATCTGGTTTTTGCAAGTCAGGGCTGTTTTGCAGCACTGGGTCAGCAGGGTGGAGGAAATCTGAGCTCTGCAAGCCAAGCAGCTGCTGCACAAAGCAATGTGCCACAGAGCAGAGCTGGGGAGCAGCAATGGATGCCAAAGGCGACTGTCTTCATCGGAAGGCAACCACTGGAATACAGCTGGGCAGACAGACCCCTGTCAGACAATGCATGTCCCAAGGACAAACAGGAGCCGCTGTGCGTAGGGTCGATGCAGTAAACGTGGCAAAAGGGTTGATGCTGAAAAGGAAAATGGGACTTCCCCAAGGAGAGAAGAGGAGAGAAAAAGAACTAAACATGTAAAAGACTTTGAAATGATGAAAGACATTAATGGAAAGTGATAGAAAAAGGGAGGTCATTCGCACAGAGCAGTTGACAGGTGAAAGCTGATTTCCTTTTGGGTTTCTGTTTAGGAACAGATGTGGCAGGAAGTTCCAGCAGAAAAATAATCACAGAAACCACACCAAGAGTGCTGAGAGGTGTGGGCAGAATTGTGTCTGTCACGGAAACAAAGGCAATGTTTGTATGCTTTGAAAGGGCAATCACTGACATACATGACAAGAAATATAAAACGACTCTTTGACTTGAGCCACAGACAGTTTGACAGGTCTCAAAGATTGGATCAGAGCCTTCTGGATGCAAGAGGTCTCTTAAGTGAAAAGCAAACTTGCTTTGTGTCATCTCGGCTGAGGTGGCTCCAGCTGAGCTGGGGGGCTCCAGTGGCCACAGAGGTTGCCTGGGTCTTCTCCCTGTGCAACAACTGGCAGTGTGCTGCCTTGCATATGGGGATGGCTCACAGCAGCCAGGGCAGTATTGAATATCACTACCCCAAAACTGACAATAAAACCATGCAAAACATCAGCTACCTTGAGGCTGGCCATGCTCCTCGTTATGTCCCTTCATCTACCTCTGTTTAGGAGGAAGGGAAATTTAACTTTCCTGTTTAGGGGGAACAGGAGGAGCATGGTAAGCCTCTGGGACCCTTTCCTCATCCCTTTACCTGGAACTGAAGGTACAAAATCGAAATGGAAGCGAGGGGGCAGCCCAGCCACTGCCTGCTTTGCCTAAAGCCAGTGCCAGATCTCAGCTTCTCAAGGCATTTTTGTCATCTGTGGCTTAGGAACACAACCACAGTAACACTGCATGCCCCAGTTCTTAGCTGTACCATGCTCAGCCCTGCAGGCTGCAGAGCTACTTTAAAATCAGTCGTAAAAGCTGTAAGAATTAGTGACGACTGGGGAACAGCAAGCAGGCTGTAATTGCCAAGGGTGACACACAGTTAGATTTTAACATTGTAAGGGAGCCCTGCTGGGTGCTTCTCACCAGCATTACATGTCTGCAGCTTCCAGCTTCAGGGCTGCAGTTGTCAAACAGAACCCCGAGTCTGCTCCCTAATGCCGTATGCCAGACAGGGACAGGCATAAAAACTGAGCTGGAAAATTCCCAAATGCATTTGATGTAAGGTCGCGTAAGTAGACAGGAGTTTGAGCCAGTTAATAATTAATGGCACATTTTTTAAATAGAAATAGCCATCTTGTTTGTTATAATTAATTGTTACAAAATGTGATTATATTCCGCTGAATTTACGAGGGAAATCCTCAAAGCTCTGCTTATTTTTTGGTGCCAGAAGACTCAATCTTGTTATCCTGAGCAACAATTTGTGACACAATAAGGAATTTGGTATGATTTACACAAAAGAGTTTGTATCTTCATTGTAAATAAACATTGTTCATTACGTGTCATTAAGTCTTGAAAGCTGAACTGAGAAATATGTAGTTTAAGATGCAGTTTAAAAACCAGTGAAGATCAAAAATGATAAATAGAATGGCAGTCTCTTTGGAAAGGATGCAAGTCTTCATGCTTCCAGGACATAAGATAACCTCTAATTAATGGGAGTTAGTAAGAATTTTTTCCTGTCAGCAAGTTATTCCATAATTGCCTTCTGTAAAGCTTCCTGTACTTTTCTCTGAAGCAGCTGGTATGCTTCTGCAGGAACAGTGTGATAAAATCAATAAATCCCTGATCCAGTCCTATATCCCTGTGAGTGTCTTTTTTAACAGGAACTTTCTAGCAGACAAAGACCCGGGTTCATCTTTGTTTGGAAGGCACAGGCTGCTAAATCCTAAGGGAGAAGAAATGATGCTTTCTTTAGTGATGCCTTCACTTGTGACAGGAAAAACAAAACCCACGTCCTTCAACTCATGTGCTAGCAAGTAGGAAGGAAGGCGAATTATTTTTTCCATCTTTGTCTTGAAAAGTGGTTACCTGTCTCGTTAATTTGGACACGCAATACACATGAATTGTATCCCTCCAACAAATGAAATAAATAGTTTATCTCTTGTGAGGTTTGTCTCAGTAAAAAAAAATCCAGAATCATAGAATAACCTGAGTTGGAAGGGACCCATACGGATCATTAAGTCTACCCCCAGCCAGCACTGGAGATTTGGAGCTGCACTCAGCAAGGCTTGGCCCTTGTCCTCGAGGTCCTCATATCTTTTTCTCCTAATACTTCCATTTTTCTTCACCAAAAATACCTTTGGATCTTATTTTTTTTTCCTCTACAATAGTTATGTCTCCAAAGATACTGACTGAGAAGCAATAGGTTTGACTGAGAAGTCACGGAGAAGCATGTGTCCATCAATTCAAAGACAAATAGAAGGAATCGCTCTCTGGAAGTGCCCTTGCCCTTTTATCTCTCACACAAAGAAGCCAAGGGAATGGCTTAGGTTTAGACTGGCTTAGCTTAACTTTAAGCTAATTAAAAGCTGGTGAAAGGAATTGTGTCTTATGTTCGTAATATGTCATCGGGAAAGAGATTGTTAGATCTCTAGCTGATAATGTATGCTAAGATAATAAGATACGTCCACTTTTCAAAGTATAGAAAGCAGGCACAGGAAAGGGAATGCTTCTGATGAGTGGTACAGCTGTGGGTGCAAACACCTTGGTCTGGAAGATGGTTGCTCATGAAGTTCAGAGCCTGAGCCTAATGAATGAAGACTTAATTGAGCAGTTGGGCATGAAAGAGCTTTTGCTGGTTCTCCAGGCAGTCCAAGAGTGGGACAGATTGCTGGGGTATATCTACACTTTGCTCCATCCCCTCCTTATTCTATCAGTACCATTATGTTGTACTTTTTTCTCCCGTTTGGATAATCACCAGAAAACTGAATCTACTCATGCTTCTGACCCCTGTGACTTCTAGAACTCGCACTGATAGTTACTAGCTGTGAATAAAACTTTTAACCTTCCTCTATCCATTACAGCACTAATTTTGGTTTGCTGAAGTAAAATGCTTCTATAAACTATCATTACCCATAAGATTATATGTTGGCAGTTACACAAAAAATCATAATTAAAATTCTGGCAGCGGGCTGAGCTAGCCCTACTGTTGCAGTCAATCCAATCTGAGGAAAAAAAGCAGCAGTTAGGGTTAACAATGGGAAAGCAGCTATGCATTCCCTCCAGTCTCAATATCTGCAGAAAACTCATTTCATATTCAGGCTGCACTGTTTGGTTTATAGTGTTGGTATAAATTCTCACCTGCTGTAAACAGATGTTAATCTGCTGAATTGTGATTTCCATCAGCTCCATGCCTGGCTCACATTGCAGAGCTCTCATCCCTTTGTGTTTAATGAGAGGTGCACCCCAAAAATCTAATGTACATATATTTATTTATTCTGAGAAATCCATGGAATTTTGTTAGGATAGCTCTGCTAAAAAGACACTATTGCCAATGCCCTTATGGCAGCTCACTGCTCATTCATTTGAATGCCTGAACCCATGGTTCAGGGGTGTATCACAGCATGCCAGAAATAAATGTTCAATGAGAAGATGATGGCTCAGCTTTGTAGCTTGCACCCTGGCATTAATTCCCTCTGTCTGGTAGTCAACAACACTGACACTCAATGGGAGAAAGTGTTCCCTGGTGTAGCACTGCTGACCCTGGGGAATTACCCCATGGCAACTCCCATCAACTGAGCAGCAAGAGATAAACTAAGCAGGGCTGGGAATTTGGAACAAGTTCAGCCCTCAGAATATATGGAGGTTTGGGGTGAGAGCAGACATTTTCTTATCATCCTCTGTAAAGACACACTCCCTTCCTGCCCACAATCAGGTAGCTTCTAATGACACAAAACACACAATCAGCATGCAACCTCTTATTCCTGCTTGTGAGAATGTTATTTTATTTGACACAAGCCATTGCACTTTGAATTGAATTTTGTTACTTGCTGCTAGAACCTGGTGGTTTGGCTGCATGACACTGACTTCCAGCTAAAACAGTTTATTCTCCAATTACTTTAAGAGACAACATTTCAAGCAATTAAGAGAATTAATAGTGTATTTTCAAATTACTAAAAATACATCTGTGAAGAGCTTTTAGCATAAGATTCTCAAAGTGCACTTTCCCTTTTTTTTTAGATTTTAACTGGGAAAACCATCTGAAAACTCCACTAAATGTTTAACACTTCTCCACCTACATACATTAGCAGTTACCAGAATTGCAAATGCAGTTAAGTGGAATGCTTTCTTCTACAAATCAGTAATGTGGGATTTTTTTTTCTTTTAAATAACCTACTTGTGCACCCTTATTCCATGCATATTCCTGCTGCATTCAATGTGCCTGATGCTGCTACAGCAGCCCTGGAAGGTTTTGTCTGGCCATGCCTTCGCTCAGCTCCTCTGAGCACATCCCCTTGTTCCTTTGGGAAGAATTCATATCTAAAGAGGCAATTAGCTTAGAATGGAAAAGACATTTTGTGTATGCACAGAGCAGGGGTGGAAGATGCATGGTGATGTGGAAGAGGGCTTGTTTACATTGAGATGAGGCACACCAACACATTGAATCTGTAGGCCAGGATTAGTAATGAGTGTACACTGTACAATTCTGGTGCAAGAAGTGCTTCAATTTAAGAGCAAATCACAGAGACTGAGGAGCGTGCCTTAAAGTTACCAAAGGATATCTTGAGCATGAGGAGGACTTTAAATTAGGAGATAACCACTCTCAGCATGCTGAGAACCTGAAGGCATTACAATTACCTGTGTGCATGCACCCCTTTGTGCTTTTTATTAAGGCCGAATCCTGGATTCCAAACATGTATGCTTCCTCTTGTTTCACAAAGCCTTTTTCTTTCTGTGTGGCTTGGAGAGTTCTTGTTACTCCCTAATTTTCAAGGATTTTATAACAAAAAATTTAAAAAGTGGTAATGTACTCTGGCCTGGGACCTCAACGATGTGCAGTGACCTTGCTCACATCCATGTAAAGCAAATATTTTGTTTTGTGGGATACAGTTTACTCCTAACTATGCAGTAGATGATTGCGGTGCTGGGACCAGTCTTATACAGTGCAGTTCCTTCAGTTTTGGTGGTGTTTCTACAGATCCATTGGCAGAGGAAGTGAATAAATACACTACAGCTTGAAAACATAACCATGAGTGCAAATAAAGGAACTCACAGAACATCTTCTCTTCTTATTGAAGGTGGAGCATAAGAATGAATTAAAAATATATCTTTTTGTTTATATATATATATACATATGCCAAATGACAGAAGGAAAGCAAGTAAGCAAGCGAAAAGAAAAGAAAAGAAAAGAAAAGAAAAGAAAAGAAAAGAAAAGAAAAGAAAAGAAAAGAAAAGAAAAGAAAAGAAAAGAAAAGAAAAGAAAAGAA